>NC_081552.1:42591257-42873236 GCF_963082655.1 Stomoxys calcitrans
CAAAATTTCATTTCAATCGGATAAGAATTGCGCACGCTAGAGGCTCAAGAAGTCAAGACCCAAGATCGGTTTATATGGCAGCTATATCAGGTTATGAACCGATTTGAACCATATTTAGCACAGTTGTTGGATATAATAATAAAACACGTCTTGCAAAATATCATTCCAATCGGATAAGAATTGCGCACTCTAGAGGCTCAAGAAGTCAAGACCCAAGATCGGTTTATATGACAGTTATATCAGGTTATGGACCGATTTGAACTATACTTGGCACAGTTGTTGGATATCATAGCAAAACACGTCGTGAAAAATTTCATTCCAATCGGATAAGAATTGCGCACTCTAGAGGCTCAAGAAGTCAAGACCCCAGAACGGTTTATATGGCAGCTATATCAAAACATGGACCGATATGGCCCATTTACAATACCAACCGACCTACACTAATAAGAAGTATTTGTGCAAAATTTCAAGCGGCTAGCTTTACTCCTTCGGAAGTTAGCATGCTTTCGACAAATAGACGGACGGACGGACATGGCTAGATTGACACAAAATGTCACGACGATCTAGAATATATATACTTTATGGGGTCTTAGACGAATATTTCGAGTAGTTACAAACAGAATGACGAAATTAGTATACCCCCCATCTTATGGTGGAGGGTATACAAAAATTAATTTGTCTGGATCTGAACGAAACCCTTTGCCTCGAATATCCTTCAAAATGCTTAACATTATATAGCCAATTAAAATTGTGCCCTAGCACGATGCTGATATTACTTCAGGGTCCGCCACTTAAACTCCTCCTTTCAAACCGGCCATGTGTGCCTATTATGACAATTGAGAGTAGAAAACGAATTTAGCATCAAATTTTGAGGCCAAGTGTTTTGGGGACGTCTCGCGCCATAAATTCCCCCTAAACCAATGGCAACTGGGACTCAATTAAAAGAAATTTGAGAGTAGAGCACGATGCTGATATTTTACCGTACAAACCCCTCAAACTTGACATATTTGTGGATTATGGCAAAAAGGGGGCTCAAATCTGGTATGTGTTTTATGGCGAAATGTTTCAGGGACGTCATAAACTCTCCCTAAAAGATACATAGATACCGACTGTAGCAATATGTAGCTTAAATCTGGTTTTTGGGAGTAAGGTATGAATCTGATATCCACTTTCGGGGTAAAGGGTTTGGTAACTATAATCCACCACCAAAACCAAAAGAATGAAGTAGATCTAACTTCCAAACTTTAATGGGCCGATGTTCTAGACCCTATTTTCAAACACGTCAGATCTCGGAGATAGGTGGAGCCATTTACGCGAAATTTAGGCTCAAAAACAGGAATTTGGTACCCCTGTTTGGGTGGGTGACAAAGTTCGGCCCGACGGAACTTAACGCCTTTCTACTTGTTGTCACTCGATTCATTCACCAATTCATTGAAAACAACTGAATTTATAAAGGAAAAACAAACTGTTTTCATTGATTTGGCGAACAAATAGAGTGACGAAAAAAAATGTTTGTGGTCTAGGCAGTAAGTTCTTTCCATCATTATACTCATTACCATAGGATGGGGGTATACTAATCTAGTCATTCCGTTTGTAACACCTCGAAATTTTCATCGTTCTAAGCCGATCTAGTCCGTCTGTCGAAATCCCGATAGCGGTCGAACGCGTCAATCTAGCCGCTTAAAATGTTCCACAGATACCCAATAATATTGATGTAGGTCGTTGGGGATTGCAAAAGGGCCATATCGGTTCAGATTTAGATAAAGCTCCCATATAAACCGATCTCCCGATTTGACTTCTTGAACCCTTACAAGCCGCAATTTTTGTCCGATTTGGATGAAATTTTGCATGCGATTTTCTAAAAACTGTGCTAAGTACGGTCAGAAGCGGTTTATAACCTGCTATAGCTCCGATATGAACTGATCTCCCGATTTGGCTTCTTGAACCCTTACAAGCCGCAGTTTCTGTCTGATTTGGCTGAAATTTTGGATGCGATGTTCTGTTAAGACTTTAAACAACTGTGTCTGGTACGGCCCAAATCGGTCTATAACATGATATAGATCCCATATAAACCAATCTCCCGATTTGACTTCTTGAGTCTTTACAAGCCGTAATTTTTGTCCGATTTGGCTGAAATTTTGCATGCTGTTATTTCCAACATCCAATGGCCAACATCAGCGTCCGTTCCTAAGTTAGGGGCGGCTGGAGGCGACCGTCGGATCTTGGAGCAAGCGGCTCGCCACAACGAGGGATTCATGTGCAATCCCACAAACCCATACGCTTGGGGCGCTGGGCCAGCAACCCGCCCCCGGAAAACTATGGGAAACAAAGGAATAGTAAAAAAGGACCCCCCCCCAACGTTGACGACCCACACAAAAGAAAAAGGACCATCATTTGCGGATCTGCACCTGGAATGTCTGCACTCTTTATAAAGAAGGTGCAGTATACGCGTTGGCGGATGTATTAGAGAAGTACAAGGCAGATATTGCTGCCTTACAGGAAGTGCGATGGACTGGGAATGGCGTCACTGCAAGACCAAACGCTGATGGACTATACTATAGCTGCCATAACACGAGGCATGAATTTGACTGTGGATTTGTGGTTAGTGGGAGAATGAAGCACCTTCTCTTCAGCTTTACACATTGTATTGTAATTAGAATCCAAATATGGTATCAAAATTTGAGTCTAAGTACCCATCGGTCCGCCTCAACCCCAAACAGACATATTGGATGTTCATTTCACTACGGGGCTCAAATGAAAGGTATTCGGGAGTAGATTTCGAATCTGGCATACAAAATCAGATCGAAGTATAGGGGTCACGCCACCCCTGAAAATCGCCATCAGACCCATTATGATTACTGATACTTGGCTGAACCGATTTTCAAATTTTCATAGATTGTGTACATTTGTCTGGACGGAAACATAGGCTACATAAATTTTAGATATCGGGTGGAGGCGGACCCTATCCCTTACCCTAAAAACGCCACCCATATCCGAAAGTGGTCCGATGGGCACAATAAGGGTATCAAATTAAAGGTATTGGAGACCAGAAAACGGATATGGTATTGAAATTTAGGTCCAAGTATCCAGCGACCATGGCTATATGGGACTGAAATGAATGGGATGAGGGAGTAGATTACGAATATGACATTAAAATTTGCGTTCAAGTCTATGTTGAGCTGTTCCTCCTAAAGATACGTCAAATGGTTATTTGACCCATTATGACAATATGGGACTCAAATGAAAGGTATTTGAGAGTAGAAAACGAATTTGATATCCAATTTTGGAGCCAAGTCTTTTGGGGTACGCCCTAAAGCACCCCTAAATTGAACTTCATTTCCGTTGGGAATAAAGAAAGAATTTGATATCTATTTTCAATGCAAAGTGCCGGTGGCCGCCCCAGTCCCCAAAAACACCCTCCAAACGGTACATATTTACCGTCCATGGCAATATGGGGCTCAATTTAAAGGAATTTGGAGGTGCAGCACGAATTTCATATCCATATTCGAGTCGAAATATCTGAGGTGCCATCCCTCCCCTAATGAGAACATTATCCGAAGGAAGAACATTACCACCAGGAATCGAGAGGCGGCAAATTCTCACACATCAATGAGTACATTCCGATTCAAGTTTAAACTCAATGATAAGGGACCATTTTTTATAGCCGAGTACCAATGGCGTCCCGCAGTGCAACAGCTCTCTGGAGAACATTTTTTAAATCACCATGCATGGCATTATATCTCGCAAATGTCGCCAATATTAAGAGGGGATAAACAGCGCTTTGTCCGATGTTCTCGCCAGGACTCGAATGCGTTCAGCGTCATAGGTTACAATGGCACGAATTCGATATCAGCATTCAGGGCGAAGTGTCCCCATCCTAAAAAGATATTAGAGAGTTAAAGAAGGCACAGCGGAGACTTTCAAACGCTGTACCAAGTACAGTCCAAATAGATCTATAACCTGAGTCGTTACAGCCGCAATTTTTGCCCAGTAAAAACAAGTAAAAGCGTGCTAAGTTCGGCAGGGCCGAATCTTATATACCCTCCACCATGGATCGCATTTGTCGAGTTCTTTCCCGGCATCTCTTCTTAGGCAAAACAGGATATAAGAAAAGATTTGCTCTGCTATTAGAGCGATATAAAGATATGGTCCGGTATAAAATTTCAGCCAATTCGAATAAGAATTGCGCCTTTGGGGGCTCAAGAAGTAAAATAGAGAGATCGATTTATATGGGAGCTGTATCGGGCTATAGACCGATTCAGACCATAATAAACACGTACGTTGATGGTCATGAGAGGATCCGTCGTACAAAATATCACGCAAATCGGATAATAATTGCGACCTCTAGAGGCTCAAGAAGTCAAGTCCCCAGATCTGTTTATATGACAGCTATATCAGGTTATGAACCGATTTGAACCACACTTGGCACAGTTGTTGAAAGTAAGAATAAAATACTTCATGAAAATTTTCAACCAAATCGGATAGGAATTGCGCCCTCTAGAAGCTCAAGAAGTCAAGTCCCCAGATCTGTTTATATGAAGGCTATATCAGGTTATGAACCGATTTGAACCACACTTGGCACAGTTGTTGGATATCATAACAAAACACTTCGTGCGAAAACGCATTCAAATCGGATAAGAATTGCGCACTCTAGAGGCTCAAGAAATCAAGACCCAAGATCGGTTTATATGACAGCTATTACAGGTTATGAACCGATTTGAACCATACTTGGCACAGTTGTTGGATATCATAACAAAACACGTCCTGCAAAATTTCATTCAAATCGGATAAGAATTGCGCACTCTAGAGGCTCAAGAAGTCAAGACCCAAGATCGGTTTATATGGCAGCTATATCAGGTTATGGACCAATTTGAACCATTGGCACAGTTATTGAATATCATAACAAAACACGTCGTGCAAAATTTCATATATTTTTTCTTTATGGGGTCTAAGACGAATATTTCGAGTAGTTACAAACAGAATGACGAAATTAGTATACCCCTCATCCTATGGTGGAGGGTATAAAAACGGCTGAACTGATTTTCATAAAATTTTCATAGATGGTAGAGTTTGGCCCTTGAATGGATATAGGGCACCACACTTTTTGTTGTCCGAAGGGGGAGCGGACCCTCCTCATTACAACAATTTTTAAAAACGCCAGATTTCGGAGATGGGTGGCCCAAAGTTCTGTATGCCCCCTTATGGTAACTCAAAACCTCGAGATTGGTATATAATTTTGAGGTCAAATAATCTAGGGGAACGTCCCACCCAATCGGATATTTTTACCGATTGGGACAATATGGGTAACAAATGAAAGGTATTTAAAATCAAATTGATATAACAATTTGATCCCAAGTGTTGGGGGCCAGCCCCACCCCCAAAAACAGCCTAAATATGACTTACTTAGCAAGTGCGGCAATATGGGTATCAAATGGGATCTAATATCAGGAGGTCTGCCTCACCCCATAAACCACCCCCCAACGGCCACGTAGTCCGATCGAGACAGTATGGGATTCAAATGAAAGTTACTTGAGAGTGAAATACGAAACTTTAACTTTTGAAATTACGGTCTATTCTCAGGCGGGGCGCCCCACCCCAAAATTGTGCCCCAAATGAACATGCACACCGAACGGTACAGTATGGAACTCAAACTAAAAGGTAGTTGAGAGTAAATTACTAGAATTACATAAACATTTTGGTCAATTCCCGGGGGTAGCCCTACCCCAAAATTATGCCCCAAATACCAAACGGGTCAATATGGTATTTCAATGATAGGTATTCGAGGGTTAAATAGAAATATAAATTACTTTCAAATTCGGACCATGTGGGAAGGGGGTCGCAAACACTTAATCGTGTAGCGCAGCACACCGGGCCAGCTAGTTAATATTGATTATGAAAAAAAAAATTCGATTAGAAAAACTTTCATTTTCATATAGAGTTAATCTTTTTAGTCCAGTGATGCCATCATATGGTTCTAGGCATGACAAGTTTCCAGTGCAAAACAAAAGCAATGCAAACTTATAGCATCAACATCAAAGCATGGGAGCATCATCGCCATCGTCATCATTATGACCATAGTCATCGTACTCATCACCAAGCAGAACTGTTGTTGTCCAGAAAGATTGTAAGCCGGCCGGCTAGTTTGTTAACAAGGACGACCAGACACAACAAAACATTGCCACATCGATGAACACACACCCTCCAACCATACAAGCTAACATTTAGACATCCGCATGGTAGAAACAAATAAATGAACCAATACATATCGACAAGCAAAACTTGTTATACGCACACACATCCAATGCAATAAGCTGAATATGTTTGAACGAACAAGAATGTAGGAAGGTAGGTATTACTACGTAAATTTGCCCACACTTGTATGTATGTGATTGTGTGAGTGAAGTTGTATACTTTTACTAGAGGTTCAAATATAAAATTTGATAAAATGCACAGCAAAAAAAGTTAACAAATACAAAATTTAAACACACCCACCTACACAATCACCTATATACACAGCCACACCAGTTGATATACATATGCATATACGGGCCGAGTTCATTGGTCCAAATGTCCCTCCATAACATATATATTCACGCTAGGGGAAAGATAACTAACCGAAGTGAAATTGAGAGATTAGTTGACAAGCCTTGTTTAAGAAAATTATACGAGTTCAAACAAGTAAAAAGGCGTTAAGTTCGGTCGGGCCGAACTTTGGATACCCACCACCTCGGGTATATATGTAAACCACCTTTCATCAAAATTCGGTGAAAATTTCATACCTTATACTCATATACCTCATACCGATCTGAACTATATACAACACGGATGTCGAAAAGCCGAACATAAGTCACTGTGTCAAATTTCAGTGAAATCGGATTATAAATGTGTCTTTTATGGGGCAAGACTTTAAATCGAGATATCGGTCTACATGGCAGCTATATCCAAATCTGGACCGATTTGGGCCAAGTTGCATAAAAATGTCGAAGAGCCTAACACAAAGCACTGTCCCAAATTTCGACGAAATCGGACAATAAATGCCTCTTTTATGGGCCTTAAACCTTAAATCCAGAGATCGGTCTATATGGCAGCTATATTCAAATCTGGACCGATCTGGGCAAAATTGAAGAAGGACATCGAAGAGTCTAACCAAACTCACTGTCTCAAATTTCAGCGACATCGGACAATAAATGCGTCTTTTATGGCCCCAAAACCTAAAACCTAGATATCGGTCTATATGGCAGCTATATCCAAATCTGGACCGATCTGTGCGATATTGCAGAAGTATGTCAAGGGGCTTAACTTAACTCACTGTTCCAAATTTCGGCGACATCTGGCAATAAATGAGCATTTTATGGGCCCAAAACCATAAATCAAGAAATCGGTCTATATGGCTGCTAAATCCAAATCTGAACCGATCTGGACCAAATTGAAGAAATATGTCGAAGGGCCTAACACAACTTACTGTCCCAAATTTCAGCAAAATCGGATAATGAATGTGGCTTTTATGGGCCTTACACCATAAATCGGAGGATCGATCTATATGGCAGCTATATCCAAATCTGGACCGATCTGAGTCAAATTAACGAAGGATGTCGATGGGCCTTACACAAATAACTGTCCCGAATTTCATCAAAATCGGATAATAAATGTGGCTTTTGAGGCTAAACCGGAGGATCGGTCTATATGGCAGAGATATCCAAATCTGAACCGATCTGGGCCAATTTAACGAAGGATGTCGATGGGCCTTACACAATTCACTGTCCCGAATTTCAACAAAGTCGGATAATAAATGTGGCTTTTGTGGGCCTAGGACCCTAAACCGGAGGATCGGTCTATATGGCAGCTATGTCCAAATCTGAACCGATCTGGACCAAATTGAAGAAACATGTCAAAGGGCCTAAGACAAATCACTGTCCCAAATTTCAGCGAAATCGGATAATAAACGTAGCTTTTATGGGCCTTAGACCCTAAATCGGAGGATCGGTCTATATGGCAGCTATATCCAAATCTAAACCGATCTAAACCGACCAAATTGACGAAGGATGTCGAAGGGCCTAACACAACTCACTACCCCAAATTTCAACAAAATCGGATAATAAATGTGGCTTTTAGACCCTAAATCGGCGGATAGGTCTATATGGGGGCTATATCAAGATATAGTCCGATATAGCCCATCTTCGAACTTAACCTGCTTATGGACAAAAAAAAAGAATCTGTGCAAAATTTCAGCTCAATATCTCTATTTTTAAAGACTGTAGCGTGATTTCAATAGACAGACGGACAGACGGACGGACATGTCTAGATCGTCTTAGATTTTTACGCTGATCAAGAATATATATACTTTATAGGGTCGCAAATGGATATTTGAATGTGTTGCAAACGGAATGACAAAATGAATATACCCCCATCCTTCGGTCGTGGGTATAAAAAGTAATAGCGTGCTAAGTTCTGCCGGGCGGAATCTTCGGAACCCACCACCATGGATTGTGCTAAAATATGGAAGCTATATCTGGTTATAGTCTGATTTGGACTGTACTTGAAACAGTTATTGAGAGCCATAACAGAACACTATGTACAAAATTTCAGCCAAATCGGCCGTCATCTCTTTGATAACGACTCTGAACGCCGGATGTTTGTCAATTAGAATAAGGCCGATTGAACTGGCACCCCCTCGGATGTGCTAGTTGCCGGGAGAAATTTCCGAGACATCATTAACGCAGCAGCCGCTCGCTTTATACCAGCCGGTCGAATACCCCCAGTGCGGCGACCCAATTTCCCGGCGCAGGCAGTGTTACCCGCAGACGAGCGTGATGGGATTAGTTGTACGAACCTTACTGATCCCAGAATCAGCGAGCTGAATTTGTGGCTGGCCGACTGATCCGAAGAGATGAGCCAGTTTGTTCAACCGTCAATTTATTGTGCATCCCGAAAGTGACAGACAAGAAGGAGAGCCATTCGCCATATCCAGGGTCTCTGAGCCGATGGACAACCATCACAATTTACCGTGGGTAAAGTAACGAATGTCATCCGTGGCGCCAAATCGTTTAAGGCGTTACAGGACGTAATCTCTACACTGATGCTGAAGTATCTGGATTTACCTGGAGTTGAGTACCTTACTTCCATCCTCAACCTGTCATTGAACACTCTTATAGTTCCCGATGTCTGGAAAATGGACAGAATGATCCTGCTACTGAAGCCTGCAAAGGACCCGAGTTTGGGTGAGTCGTACAGACCGATCTCCCATCTCTCACCAGTAGCAAAGACGCTTGAGGCGTAGGAAAATTTCCATTCGCCGAGCATCAACATGGATTTCCAAGATTGCATAGCACAATAACTGCTTTGCATGCCATCACAGCACACATTTGCCGTGGCTTCAATCAGCCCAGGCGATGTGATAGGACGGTCCTCGTGCCACTAAACCTATCGAAGGCATTGGACAACGTCAGCCATGCCAAACTATTTGAGGACATCGCCAACACGTCCCTCCAGCCAGGCCTGAAATGCTGGGTCGCGAATTATCTGTGTGGCCGCCAGTCATTGGAGTGAAATATGCAGTTCCGCAAAGCGGGGCGATATCTCCTGCACTGTTTAAACTCTACCTATCCTCCATTCCACCCCCTCCAGACGGCATAGATATCGTATCACATGCGGACGATTGCACGATCATAACATCAGGCCCCCCCATCTTGACACTCAACAGAATTAAGCAGACGAAAGATAGAACACAACAAACTGCTACAACAACAACATGCCACACAGCACGCGTAACAATGGACTTATTGAGAGGCAAGTTGGGTGAACATTTTATTTCACGTTCGGAATGCCTTTAGACTATTTTTTGTGGGGCTCAAGTCTATACAGACAAGCCAGCTTCAACTGACGCATGGGAGGACAACATTGAAGCATTTATTCTTAAGATACTGGCCGAAATGTTGGAAAGAGTATGCCAAAATTGGACTAAGCATATGGATCATTTGAGGCGCATTCACGTTCAACATTTGCTTGAAATAATCTTCAAACATTAAGTTATTAGGACCATACTATCGATTCAAATAAAGATTTCATACATTTTGCAGAATTTTATTGTGTGTGTGTTTTTTTTTTTTTGAAAAAAATTTCTATAGCTTTTAAAAAATCACCCTATATGTGTCACCAATTTTGTGTTTCAGTATGATTTCGATCCCCAACAAGGTCAAATACTTGGTGCGGATCTTGGATAGAAAACTGATCTGGAAGTGGAACATCCAGGAGAGTGCTGAAAAGATTGACAGATGTTGATAACTATTGTATCTCCATCCTTCGCACCCTATTTGTACCTCGTTTCCTGTCTGTTTTGCTTTCCTCACCAGCCGTTGAAGCTCCGACGTTGGTGGCGGTTTCAGAGAGTCGAAAGGCAGATAAAGTGATGCCAGGTATGCTCCACCGTCTCCCTGTCTCACCACTGTTAAATCCGACGTTGACAACTCTGGGGAAAATATATAATTGAAATTTTTATGACAAATAGCATAGACTAATTGGTAGTTGATATGGTTCAGTCCAGAAACTTTATTCCGGGTCGTCCATGGCTCCTGAATTAAAGCAACTTGAATCTTACCCTTGCTGATTTTCTCCTTTATAGCGTATGTAGCTGTCTCGCCCCGGTGGAGGTTTATCTGGATGACCTCAATCATTGGCCCTCTAGTAAATGGGCTTCTTGGAAGTGGGTGAGGTTCTCATCGTCTGCTCCCTAATTGTTAGCCTGCATTCAGATTCCTGTCACTGCACTGCCCGATGTTTCAATATTAGGATCTTTGCATTTCCTAGTCTTCCCAATCTTGAAAAAGACAGCCTTGTATCCGAAGTCCGTCATGATTTGTCACGGACCCCTACCGCAAACAGAGTTTCTTCCTCCTTTTCCACCCTGTAGACGTCCTCCCATTTTTCTGTCACCATACCTTGGTTTTGCTTGCCTAAGAATCCCAACATGCGTTTCGTCGCAAATGGGGCACCTTTGATAAAGACCGTTGCGTTTGTGAGCTGGGGGACATTCATCTTTCTCACCAGTTCAAGCTTTGCGCCTCAAAAAATATAGATACTTCCGTCGAGCTCCTTGACGGTATCAATACATTCTACTGACGCAAAGCGCATCGTAAAAATGTTCCCTCTATACTTGCAGCTCATCATTTATATGGGTGGACCTCCTTCAGAGATCCACACATGTTCAAAAATCCGCTCGTTAACCAAATCCTCCACTTGAGACCGATGATCTGGTGGAATCCTACCGGATGCAATGCCCACATTGATGACTGCAACAGTTAGCTCATCTCTGATGTGCTTCTTGCCAGTCTGGCGTAAGAGGGCGGCTCCTTATCCTTTTCAGCGACCATCCTCTCCTTCCGCGATGGCTGTGTCGTCCTTTCGGAAGTCACAGTCCTACATGAAGACTCAGGGGTCGTGTGTGCTTCCTTCGTTGCTTTTCCGACGTTTTCTCTCTCCGCAGGACACTCTCTGGAGTCTCCATTGCGGAGGGCTGGCTTGGTCCTCCCAGTGTACTTGAAAGCGGGGAGCTCTTTTTCTTCTTCAGCATTTTAGCAGTGTTATGCTCTTCGGGAGATCTGATTCTCTTCCCAGCTTCCGTAGAAGTACCTGGAATGTGAGTTTCATCCCTTCCAGCATCCTTCCTTTCAGATCGATTGCGCTGTCGGTGCATACTCCTCTGTCTCCTTTGTAGCGGCCCGGATCGCTTTCTCCGTCTTCTTGTGAGCTTAGCGAAGCCCCTGCTCACTTCTGCCATCATTAAAAATTTCAGTAACAAGAGAATTTTGGCAACTTTGTTTTGGTCCAACGGCTCGCCGACATCTCTTTGGCAGAAGTTTTTACATGGCATGGTACACCACAAATGTCGACATAAGAAGGGATAACTGATAAGGCTTTCTAATGTTCTCGTCAGGATTCGAACCTAGTTATTCAAGGTCATAGATGAACAAGCTAACCTCTAAGCTACGGTGCTCTCCCACAACATTCGGCATCAATTTCTGTTATCGCCCAGAATTCCTTCCGAACTGTCAGGAAAAAATTTCTACCGGTAAAAAATATATGCCACAAAAACAAGCACAAACAAGTAAAATCGTGCTAAGTTCGGCTGGGCCGAATCTTATATACCCTCCACCATGGATCGCATTTGTCGAGTTCTCTTCCCGGCATCTCTTCTTAGGCAAAAAAAGGATATAAGAAAAGATTTGCTCTGCGATATCAAGATATGGTCCTGTTTGTACCATATTTAAATTATATGTTGGAGACCTGTGTAAAATGTCAGCCAATTCGAATAAGAATTGCACCCTTTGGAGGCTCAAGAAGTAAAATAGAGAGATCGATTTATATGGGAGCTGTATCGGGCTATAGACCGATTCAGACCGTAATAAACACGTATGTTGATGGTCATGAGAGAATCCATCGTTCAAAATTTCAGGCAAATCGGATAAAAATTGCGACCTCTAGAGGCTCAAGAAGTCAAGACCCAAGATCGGTTTATATGGCAGCTATATCAGGTTATAGACCGATTTGAACCTTATTTGACACAGTTGTTGAAAATAAGAATAAAAAACGTCTTGCTCAATTTCAGCCAAATTGGATAGGAATTGCGCCCTCTAGAAGCTAAAGAAGTCAAGACCCAAGATCGATTTATATGACAGCTATATCAGGTTATGAACCGATTTGAACCATACAGTTATTGGATATCATAACAACACACGTAGTGCAAAATTTCATTCCAATCGGATAAGAATTGCGCACTGCAGAGGCCCAAGAAGTCAAGACCAAAGATCGGTTTATATGGCAGCTATATCAGGTTATGGACCGATTTGAACCATACTTGGCACAATTGTTGGATATCAAAATAAAACTTGTCGTGCTAAATTTTATTCCAATCGGAGAAGAATTGCGCACTCTAGAGGCTCAAGAAGTTAAGACCCAAGATCGGTTTATATGGAACCTATATCAGGTTATGAACCGATTCTGTTTGTAACTACTCGAAATATTCGTCTGAGACCCCATAAAGTATATATACTTGATCGTCTCGACATTTTATGTCGATCTAGCCATGTCCGTCCGTCCGTCTGTCTGTCGAAAGCACGCTAACTTCCGAAGGAGTAAAGCTAGCCGCTTAAAATTTTGCACAAATACTTCTTATTAGTGTAGGTCGGTTGGTATTGTAAATGGGCCATATCGGTCTATGTTTTGATATAGCTGCCATATAAACCAATCTAGGGTCTTGACTTCTTGAGCCTCTAGAGTGCGCAATTTTGATCCGATTGGAATGAAATTTTGCACGACGTGTTCTGTTATGATATCCAACAACTGTGCCGAGTACGGGTCAAATCGGTCCATAACCTGATATAGCTGCCATATAAACCGATCTTGGGTCTTGACTTCTGGAGCCTCTAGAAGGCGCAATTCTTATCCGATTGGAATGAAATTTTGCACGACGTGTTTTGTTATGATATCCAATAACTGTGCGAAGTATGGTTCAAATCGGTCTATAACCTGATATAGTTATCATATAAACCGATCTTGGGTCTTGACTTCTTGAGCCTCTAGAGTGCGCAATTCTTATCCGATTTGAATGAAATTTTGCACGAAGTGTTTTGTTATGATATCCAACAACTGTGCGAAGTGTGGTTCAAATCGGTTCATAACCTTATATAGCTGTCATATAAACAGATCTGGGGCTTGACTTCTTGAGCTTCTAGAGGGCGCAATTCCTATCCGATTTGGTTGAAAATTTTGCATGACGTATTTTATTCTTTCTTTCAACTACTGTGTCAAATAAAGTTCAAATCGGTTCATAACCTGATACAGCTGCCATATAAACCGATCTGGGATCTTGACTTCTTGAGCCTCTAGAGGTCGCAATTATTATCCGATTTGCCTGAAATTTTGTACGACGGATTTCTCATGACCATCAACAAACGTGCTTATTATGGTCTGAATCGGTCTATAGCCCGATACAGCTCCCATATAAATCGATCTCTCTATTTTACTTCTTGAGCCCCCAAAGAGCGCAATTCTTATTCGAGTTGGCTGAAATTTTATACCGGACCATATCTTAATATCGCCCTTATAGCAGAGCAAATCTTTTCTTATATCCTTTTTTGCCTAAGAAGAGATGCCGGGAGAAGAACTCGACAAATGCGATCTATGGTGGAGGGTTTGTAAGATTCGGCCCGGCCGAACTTAGCACGCTTTTACTTGTTTCTTTTTTGTATGTGAAGCAGACATACTGCAGATGCTTCTGAAAAATTTGAGTAAGATATATCAACTTAAACGGGTGTTATATGTCGACAGAGGTATTTTGGCGATTTTTATGTAAAACTCGGGCATAATTTATTTTTAGTTTTTTAATGACATTATTATCTCAAAAATTGAGATATTTCTATTCGATAAGAGGTCTAATCGGGAGATCGGTTTATATGGCACATATATGTAGATATGAACTGATTTAAACCATACTTGATCCAGTTGTTGGAAGTCATACCAAAACTATAAAGGCAAAATTGCAGCCAAATTGGATAAGAATTGTGGCCTCTAGAAACTCAAGAAGTCTAATCGGGAGATCGGTTTATATGGTAGCTATATTATGATATGGACTGATTTAAACCATACTTGAACATGTGGTTGGAAGTCATATCAAAACACTTCGGGCAAAATTTCAGCCAAATCGGATACGAAGTGCTCCCTCCAGAAGCTCAAGAAGTCAAGACCCAAGATCGGTTTATAAGGCAGCTATATCAAAACATGGACCGATATGGCCCACTTACAATCCCAACCGACCTACACTAATAAGAAATATTTGTGCAAAATTTCAAACGGCTAGCTTTACTCCTTCAAAAGTTAGCGTGCTTTCGACAGACAGACGGACGGACGGACATGGTTATTTTAGACTTAAAATGTCACGACGATCAAGCATATATATACTTTATGGGGTCTTAGATGCATATTTCGAGGTGTTACAAACAGAATGACGAAATTAGTACACCCCCATCTTATGGTGGAGCGTATAAAAATTAAGGTCAAGTCCCTCACCCCAAACGAACATGTAGGCCGATCTGGACAATATGGGATTTAAACGAAAATTACTTGAGAGTAGAATACGAAACTTATACTAAAATTTGAGATGTATTTCCAGGCGGGACGCCCCACCGCAAGATTATGCACTAAATGGGGATGTACACCGAACGATTAAAATGTGGGTCTATTCCCGTAGCGTCTCCCCACGCAAAAAAAACGGGACAGTATTGAACTCCAATGAAAGGTATTTGAGAGTTAAACACGAATTTTACTAATTTTCAAATTTGAACCATCGTAAAAACTTATGGGTGTATAGAAGCACACCAGGAACCAGAAATTGATAAAAATTTATACAAAGTAAAACGAGTTGAAGGGCATTATTTTATTCTATAACCAAACTTCTGTCCAACGAGCAAAAATTAAAGCTTCTAGGAAACGAATAAGGATGATCCCGGGACCGGTTTATATGGGAGCTATATCAGGTTATAGACCGATTTGGTGGAAACGACAGATCCGAAATTCCAGCGAAATTTTGTGTGCTTTCTTTTAGTAACCTAAAAACAAAAATTTGATATCCAAATTTCAGATGGGGTCCAAATATCAGAAGGGCTGCCCCACCGAGACGAGACCTAGTTTCTGGGAGTCCTCTCGTTCTCCAAAACATCACCCAAACAGGACTTATTTACTGACCAGGGCAACATGGGGCTCAGATAAAAGGTATTTGAGAGTAGAATACGAATCTGAAATCCAAATGTAGAATCAAATGTTTGGGGGCGTCCCTCCCCCAAAGAAGACATACATATATACCGACCATGGCAATATGTGGCTCAACTAAAAGGTATTTGGGAGAAGAGCACGAAATTGATACCTACTTTCAAGACTCTGGGGGTCAATACCACACCCTATCTCATAAATCACCACCCTAGGGGCCTTTCCACTCCCAAAACCGGGCTCAAATAAAGTTTTTTTTTTAAGTTGAGTATATCTAACATCCAAACTTTGATGACCCTTAACCGTCCAAGCGAATTTATAGAACAATAAAGATTATTTGAGATGCAAAAAAAAAAGAATTTATATTGTTATACTGTTAGTCAAGCGATACCATTTTCGTAGCGTGTTATTTCACAAAAAGCTCTTTAATTGTCGAAAATAAATATTCAAAGGATAATTTTGTTCCATATACTGGATAAGAAGGCGCAGAGTAGCGGGCCCGGTTCGGCAAGTCATGCATAAAGATGAAAATTGGACCACAAATGCCTTCGCTAATCTCGGCCAAAATTTCAACAAATTAAAATTTAAACTCTAATATCACCGAAGCCAGTGGGTATATTGTATACCTCAAGAGGGAGGATTTTTGAGCATTATCCAGCAAAATTTTGAAAATCCGACCACAAATGAAGATTTGGCAGCCCGAACAAATTTAGGGGCTTGCCAAGAGCCACCCGGATCACCTAGGACCTTGAAATTGCACACGATCTCGATTACACCTCAGCTCTAACCATTTCAAATTTGAACACGCAAAAAAAAACGTTTGGAAAATTTTTACGACAAATAAAATACTTTGATCACGAAGTTTTGCTTTTAGTGTAACCGTGTAATGCCTCGCTTCAACACATTTAACGTTAGCCATAAACGTAGTATTATTGAACGGAAATAACGTTGTTATACCCTCCACCATAAGATGGGGGGTATACTAATTTCGTCATTCTGTTTGTAACTACTCGAAATATTCGTTTGAGACCCCATAAAGTATAAATATTCTTGATCGTCACGACATTAAATGTGGATCTAGCCATGTCCGTCCATCTGTCCGTCCAACTGTCCGTCCGTCTGTCTGTCGAAAGCACGCTAACTTCCGAAGGAGTGAAGCTAGCCGCTTGAAATTTTGCACAAATACTTCTTATTAGTGTAGGTCGGTTGGTATTGTAAATGGACCATATCGGTCCATGTTTTGATATAGCTGCCATATAAACCGATCTTGGGTCTTGACTTCTTGAGCCTCAAGAATGCGCAATTCTTATCCGATTGGAATGAAATTTTGCTCGACGTGTTTTGTTACGGTATCCAACAACTGTGCCTGGTATAGTTAAAATCGGTCCATAACCTGATATAGCTGCCATATAAACCGATCTTGGGTCTTGACTTCTTGAGCCTCTAGAGGGCGCAATTCTTATCCGATTGGAATGAAATTTTGCACGACGTGTTTTGTTATGATATACAACAACTGTGCCAAGTATGGTTGAAATCGGTCCATAACCTGATATAGCTGTCATATAAACAGATCTGGGGATTTGACTTCTTGAGCTTCTAGAGGGCGCAATTCCTTTCCGATTTGGCTGAACTTTTGCATGACGTATTTTTTTTTTTTACTTTCAACAACTGTGTCAAATTAGGTTCAAATCGGTTCATAAACTGATATAGCTGCCATATAAACCGATCTGGGATCTTGACTTCTTGACCCCTAGAGGTCGCAATTATTATCCGATATACCTGAAATTTTGTACGATGGATCCTCTCATGACCATCAACAAACGTGTTTATTATGGTCAGAATCGGTCTATAGCCCGATACAGATCCCATATAAATCGTTCTCTCTATTTTACTTCGTGAGCCCCAATGGGCGCAATTCTTATACGAATTGGCTGAAATTTTACACAGGTCTCCAACATATAATTTAATTGTGGTCCGAACCGGACCATATCTTGATATCGTTTTAATAGCAGAGCAACTCTTTTCTTATATCCTTTTTTGCCTAAGAAGAGATGCCGGGAAAAGAAATCGACAAATGCGATCCATGGTGGAGGGTATATAAGATTCGGCCCGGCCGAACTTAGCACGCTTTTAATTGTTTATTATTAACCCTTTAGCAGATTCTTCTACGGTAAAAGAGCCTTTCTTTTGTTGTAAAACCAAAAACTCTTTAATTGCAAAAGTGCTACGGTAGCCGTAAACGATTATTCGTGTACTGAAGCAATAATTATTATCTTGTGTCTCTCCTACTGGGGAAAATGGATGAGTATTTGAACGTTTAGACAAGTGGTTGGCAAAGATATTCACTCTTTTGCTCATTACTTTGTACTATCACAAGAAAATAATCACAAGCAGACCCATAGGCTTGCAAATACTTACGATTGCGCGCTCGTCGCTGGTGTGTTTTGACTGAGCAAAGAGCAGTCAGAATATTGAACAGCTCGGACGAGTGCGGGTGGTAAACTCAGAAAGTACCAGTTTTTATGTTTTCGGTGCAAAAATGCTCGTATGTCCAATGGCAAAAATCATTGGAGCAACACACAATCAGTTACAAGAAAACATAACACATTTATTGTTTGGTAACATTTACGCGATAAAGAAATATCCATCACAATGTAGGTATTTAAATGTATGAAAACAACAACAACCCTTTTTATACCCACCACCATAGGATTGGGATATACTAATCTAGTCATTCCGTTTGTAACACCTCGAAATATTCGTCTAAGACCCCATAAAGTATATGTATCCTTGATCCTCTCGACGTTCTGAGTCGATCTAGCCATGTCCGTCCGTCCGTCTGTCGAAATCACGATAGAGGTCGAACGCATAAAGCTTTCCGCTATTTTTGTCCGATTTAGCTGAAATTTTGCATGTTGTACTCTGTTATTACTTCCAAAAACTAGTGTTAGTACGGCCCAAATTGGTCAAGAACCGCATATAGCTCCCATATAAACCGATCTCCCGATTTAACTTTTTCAGCCCATGGAAACCACAATTTTTGTCTAATTTGGCTAAAATTTTGCATGTGGTGCTCTGTTATGACTCCTGAAAACTGTGCTAAGTACGGTTCCAATCGGTCAAGAACATGATGTAGCTCCCAAATAAACCGATCTCCCGATTTGACTTCTTGAGCCCTTACAAGCCGTGACTTGTATACGAATTGGCTGAAATTTTGCACATAATGTTCTGTTATGACTCCCAACAACTGCGCCAAGTACGGTCCAATTTGGTCTATAACTAGTTTAACTTTAATTTAATTGAGAAACTTATTACTGTACAGTAATGCTTATTGTCCTGTATCATCATTAGGAAAATGATGGCGGTAGGCTAGAGGAGGCGTGAAAGACTACTAAACATGACATCATGAGTTCAAATCTCCCCTCGACCACCGACCAAACTAATAGAATTAATTTTAAGGCGTCGAGAGTCGAGAGAGAAAAACCCGAGGGAGAGCAGCAGCAAACAGAAAAGATCGAAAAGGCGCAGCGCATCCGAACGACGACGCACGCTTAAAGCAATTTTTATTTTTGGTAGCATGACATTAACCAACACCAACGTTGGTTATTACAACAGCAAAGATGCGGTTGGCAAAAAAATTGGTTGAGGCAACAAATCTGTTTTCTGGGTGCAGATTTGTCTGACATCAGACATTTGGTCGATGGACTGGGAATGGCGTCACTACAACACCAAACGGTGACGAACTATACTATAGCTGTCATAACACGAGGCATGAATTTGGCTGCGGATTTGTGGTTAGTCGAAGACTGAAACACCTAGTCTCCAGCTTTACTCCGGTGGATGAGAGGCTAGCCACAATCCGCATAAAAGCCAAATTCTTCAACATCAGTCTTATTTGTGCCCATGCCCCGACGGAAGACAAAGACGAGCAGACCAAGGATATTTTCTACGAGCGCCTAGAGAGAGAATATGACCGCTGCCACGCCCATGATATTAAAATCGTTCTGGGAGATTTTAATGCGAAAATAGGGAAGGAAGAAATTTTTGATCCAACAGTCGGAAAGTTTAGCCTCCACGAGATTACGTCCAGTAATGGGTTGAGGCTGATAGATTTCGCCGCGGCAAAAAACATGGTAGTTAGTAGCACCAGATTTCAACATAAAAATATCCACAAAGCCACATGGCTGTCACCCGATCAAAACACGAGAAACCAAATTGATCACGTTGTGATAGATGGAAGGCATTCATCCAGCGTGTTAGATGTACGATCGATCCGTGGAGCGAATATAGATTCGGATCATTACCTTGTTGCAGCAAAGGTTCGCACCCGTTTGAACGTGGCGAGGAAAGTACGATCTGACACTGCACAGAAGCTGGACCTTTAAAAGCTGCAAACACAACAAATGGCAGCGGCATACTCCACTCGACTGACCCAACTGCTTGATGAAAGCACTCCTTGTTCCGATAATAAAATAGCTCAGTGGCATACTATTGCCCACTCCATGGAAAATGCCGCGAAATTCGTACTTGGGCACCAGAAGCCTCCTCCAAGAAACCCATGGTACAACCAAGAGCGTCGAGATGCTACTGAAGCCAAGAATGCGGCATATAGAGCAACCCTGCAATCACAAGCAACGCGCAAGATGAAAGAGAGGTATCCAGAGAAAAGGAGAGAGGAGAAACGTCTATTGCACAGAAAGAACAAGTAAAAGCGTGCTAAGTTCGGCCGGGCCGAATCTTATATACCCTCCACCATGGATCGCATTTGTCGATTTCTTTTCCCGGCATCTCTTCTTAGGCAAAAAAGGATATAAGAAAAGAGTTGCTCTGCTATTAAAACGATATCAAGATATGGTCCGGTTCGGACCACAATTAAATTATATGTTGGAGACCTGTGTAAAATTTCAGCCAATTCGTATAAGAATTGGTCCCATTGGGGCTCACGAAGTAAAATAGAGAGAACGATTTATATGGGATCTGTATCGGGCTATAGACCGATTCATACCATAATAAACACGTTTGTTGATGGTCATGAGAGGATCCATCGTACAAAATTTCAGGTATATCGGATAATAATTGCGACCTCTAGGGGTCAAGAAGTCAAGATCCCAGATCGGTTTATATGGCAGCTATATCAGGTTATGAACCGATTTGAACCTTATTTGACACAGTTGTTGAAAGTAAAAATAAAATACGTCATGCAAAATTTTAGCCAAATCGGATAGGAATTGCGCCCTCTAGAAGCTCAAGAAGTCAAATCCCCAGATTTGTTTATATGACAGCTATATCAAGTTATGAACCGATTTTAACCATACTTGGCACAGTTGTTGGATATTATAACGAAATACTTCGTGCAAAAATTCATTCAAATCGGATAAGAATTGTGCCCTCTAGAGGCTCAAGAAGTCAAGACCCAAGATCGGTTTATATGGCAGCTATATCAGGTTATGGACCGATTTAAACCATACTTGGCACAGTTATTGGGTATCATAACAAAACACGTCGTGTGAAATTCTAATCGGATAAGAATTGCGCCCTCTAGAGGCTCAAGAAGTCAAGACCCAAGATCGGTTTATATGGCAGCTATATCAGGTTATGGATCGATTTGAACCATACTTGACACAGTTGTTGGATATCATAACAAAGCACGTCGTGCAAAATTTCATTTCAATCGGATAAGAATTGCGCACTCTAGAGGCTCAAGAAGTCAAGACCCAAGATCGGTTTATATGGCAGCTATATCAGGTTATAGACCGATTTAATCCATACTTGGCACAGTTGTTGGATATCATAGCAAAACACGTCGTGCAAAATTTCATTTCGATCGGATAAGAATTGCGCACTCTAGAGGCTCAAGAAGTCAAGACCCAAGATCGGTTTATATGGCAGCTATATCAAAACATGGACCGATATGGCCCATTTACAATACCAACCGACCTACACTAATAAGAAGTATTTGTGCAAAATTTCAAGCGGCTAGCTTTACTCCTTCGGAAGTTAGCGTGCTTTCGACAGACAGACGGACGGACAGACGGACGGACATGGCTAGATCGACATAAAATGTCGCGACGATCAAGAATATATATACTTTATGGGGTCTCAGAAGAATATTTCGAGTAGTTACAAACAGAATGACGAAATTAGTATACCCCCCATCTTATGGTGGAGGGTATAAGAAGGAAATGGAAAGACGTGAGTGCGAGCGAATTGAGATGTACAGGAGTCAGAATGAAGTCCGGAAATTCTACCATAGCTTTAAACACCAAACCGATGGCTTTGGTGTAGGCACATCCTCCTGCAGAGACAAAGAAGGAAATCTGGTAACTGACACAGACAATATGCTGAGGATATGGAAAGAACATTTTACCCAACTGCTAGTGTCCGATGTTGGCGGCGAAGAGGATACCGCAGAACCAATCCCTGCTGATGGTATAGAATGTTTACCTCCTAATCAGAATGAGGTCCAAGTAGCAGTAACCCGACTAAAGAACAACAAGGCAGGAGGAGCCGACGGATTACCCGCTGAACTATTTAAGACCGAAGGCGACACGCTGATAAGGCGTATGCATCAGCTTATCTGTGCAATCTGGCTAGAAGAACGCATACCCGATTATTCGAACCTCAACATACTATGTCCCGTACACAAGAAAGAAGACAAGACGGAATGTGCCAACTACAGAGGAATAAGTCTCCTCCCCATCGCATACAAGATACTCTCGAGCGTACTGTGTGAAAAATTAAAACCTAAAGTCAATGAGATAATTGGGCCCTATCAATGCGGCTTTAGACCTGGTAAATCCACCCTAGACCAGATATTCACATTGCGCCAAATCCTGTTAAAGACCCGAGAAGGACAAATCAACACCTACCACCTCTTTGTTGACTACAAAGCCGCCTTCGATACTCCTTTACGTTCAAAGGTATTTCAAGCCATGTCTGAGTTTGGTATCCCTGCAAAATTAATAAGACTCTGCAGGATGACACTTGCTGATGCGCGTTCCTCAGTAAGAATAGGAAAGAATCTCACCGAAAAATTTAATACCAAACGAGGTTTCAGACAAGGAGACAGCCTATCGTGTGATCTCTTTAATATTCTGCTGGAGAAGATTATACGAGATGCAGAAGTGAATAGATATGGCACACTAATCACAAGAGAGCACATGCTACTTGCCTATGCCGACGATATCGATATCATAGGTCGGTCACCGGAAGTAGTAACTGCAGCCTTTGAAAGAATCGAAAGAGAGTCAGTGAGAATGGGTCTGGCAGTAAATGGAGATAAGACGAAATGGATGGTCTCCACTCCCAAAAAGCCTTGTACAACCGAGCAGATAAAGAACATGGAGAAAGTTGGAAATCACTACTTTGAGGTAGTCAGTAACTTTATCTACCTCGGCAGCGCCGTAACCGAAACGAATGACACCAGTTTTGAGATAAAGCGAAGAATAATACTGGCAAACAGATGCTCCTTTGGACTAAGTAAGCAGTTTAGAAACAAGGCCATATCTCGACAGACGAAGACTACACTTTACAAGACACTGATACTACCCGTGGCAGTGCTTGGAGTATTTGAGAGAAAGATTCTTCGTAAAATATATGAATCAGTTTGCGTTAATGGAGAATATAGGCGACGTATGAACCACGAGCTGACGACGATAGCATAGTTACATGCATCAAAATACAACGGCTGCGTTGGCTAGGTCATGTTGTCAGAATGGATGAAGAAGCTCCAGCAAAGAAGTATTTTGAAGGCAAACACGGTGGTACGCGCAAACCGGGAAGACCAAAAGCCCGATGGAAAGATCAAGTTGTGGGAGACACCTCCAAACTTGGTGTCAGAGATTTTAGAATGAGCGCAGAAGATCGAGGCGCTTGGAACGCTATTCTACGTTCGGCTAGTGGAAGAAATATTCTGTCATAGCCAATTAAAGTAAAGTAAAGACATTTGGTCCGGTGGATTAAGTTTATAGGTGTAATCGACCCAGATTTAGATATGGTTCCCGTATGTATGCCACCTCCAATTTTCACTTATAGCTCTACAGCAAGCGCATTTTACAAACGATCTCCTTGAAATAGGCATGATGATATTTCTCAAATGAACTTGTCTGAACCTACTTTGGTCTATACTTCCCTCTATTGGCCATGTGAGTATTAAACATATGCTTGTTTGTTGTATTGGATGCTAGACACTGGAGCATGTACATACGTATGTAAATATATATGTTTGGAAGCAGTATGTATGATGATTGACCAAACAATCACAGGAGTGATATGCAGGAGGATTTTTTTGCAAAACGACATCAAAGAATGGCATTTGTCCTCAACGCCTGATGATAAAAATGAACATGCATGCACACATACATGAGCCCTACGCCCCGTATATGAATGTGGGGGTTATGGGTGTGTGTGTGTAGGTGTATGTTCAAATGTATGACACCCAAATTACTCTAACTCTGGCTTTTGCCTCTCCTGCCTGCCACCTAGCCCAGAGAGCTGTTACAGCTCAGCCAGCTCTCTGGTAGTCCCTATGGTATCATCGACATCATTGTTTTTGTTTCAAATGATCTCACACCATTCTGCCATGCTGTCTGCTCTCCACAAATGACTGAAGCTGAGTGAGCATGATGAAGGTAGTTGCGAGTCAGAGAGGCATTGTGTGATGCAACTACTGCTGCTGCTGCTGCTACTACTACTACTACTACTACTACTTCTACTCTACTATACTTTACGCTACTATGACTATGGCGAATGCTTTGCTGGTATTGCTGTGTTCTTTTTGCTATTATTTATAAACTCTTCCGTTTCCCTTTTATATTTCTCTTGCATCAGTTATGTGTATATTCTTTAACCCCCCCCCCCCCCCCCCCCCCCCCCCCACTTCCCCTAGCACATGCAGCCAGGTCCATAACAAAATTTTTGTATTCCAGGCCGATGCCGTGCTGCATGCTCACACAACACACTCATGGGCACATGTGATGTGTGCATTTAAAATTTGTTATCGTTGTCTAACTCGGCATAGTTGTTGTGTAGTCGTCAAACTCGAAACAGGCAAAAGTTTTTGTGTCGAGAACACACAGTCGTCGAGTTGAGTCGCATCACCCGCCGTTCTGTTGATATTGCTGTGCATTCCCAGTAAGAATGTTCCTATTCCTGTTTCTGAATAGTTGTCGTAAACTTTTCCAACCAAAAAACACTAGTCGTTCACACAGAGCGCTATAGATTTGCCAAGGCAAACCCCAGAAAGGAGTGCAAAGCAATAAAACACAAATCAGTTGAAAAAAGAAACAAAATATCAGAAGAGGAGTCACATCATTGTACCTCTGCCAACAGAAGGTACCCATCTTTAAACTTGCTCCTCTTCTAGTGTGTGAAAAGTGAACTTTGTAGAGCGGTAGTACGGGCATAGTCAAATTCAAGTAAGTGAGTGAGTATTGTGAACGTTTCCATTCCTTGGGCTGTCTGTCGGGCTCTCTTAACAGAAACACAAGTGTGTTGCATTGGTAACTGAAAGTTGGTTCGTGTTTTTTTTGTTTTTTGTACTTGGGGTTTTTGGCGCCATGACAAAATCATCGCCATATTCTATGTCAATGTGATTGTGGTACCCCTTTACGATTTTTTTTTGTTTTTCAATGTGTAACAGCCATAGTACTCAAAGAGGATTGTGGCTTTAAATAAGAACCAAAGAGAAAGAGGTACAAAACCAGTCCGGTTCCAGGATAAATAGAGGTATGTATATTTATGTTTCCCTCTTCACACGTTCATATCTCCAGGCTTTGTGACGACAATACGCTGCATTTATTCTCGGTGCTAAAAGGACAATTTCTGTCGGCATTTAAAAGTGATTGGAAATATAAGTGTTTTGCCGTTGCTTGTAGCAGTACAACCTGCCAACATGATGGATAATCCTCGCATGGTGTAATATATAATAAAATACCTGGAAAAAATCTCATAGCAAATAAACGAAAAATAAAAGCTTACAGAAGATATACAAAAATAAAAGAATTAAACCTCTCAACGAATTCAAAAATAAATTATTTAAAAGTTAAAAAAATGGCAATGCTGAAAAATTTGAATGAAAACAAAAAAAAGACATTAAGTTCGGCCGGGGCGAACTTTGGCCTACCTACCATTTCGGATATCCGGTGAAAAATGCATTACTTATGCACTCAAAGCAGTTATATCCAAATATGGCCGATTTAAAAAAAAAATTCGGCACGGACATTGATTGGTCTAATAAATACAAGTTACTGCTCAAGTTTGGTTCAATATTGATCTTTTTGGCAGCATATCCAAATATAGACCGATCTGAACCACGGATGTGAAATAGCCTAACAAAAGTCACTGTGTCAAATTTCAGCGAAATCGGATAAAAATTGCACCTTTTATGGGGTCAAGGCCTTAAATCGAGAGATCGGTCTATGTGGCAGCTATATCCAAATCTACACCGATCTGGGCCAAACTGAAGAAGAAATGTGGCTTTTATGGGCTTAAGACATTCAATCGGCAGAACGGCCTATATGGGGGCTATATCAAGATATTGTCCGAAATAGTCCATCTTCTTACTTAATCTGGCTATAGACAAAAAAAGAATTTTTGCAACAATTATACAAAATCAAAAGCAATATGTGATACAACAAAAGCTATACTGAGAATATAATGAAACCTTGCATAATATCGTCATAAATATAAGGAATACAAAGATTTTTAGAAATATGTATGTCACACCAACGAAAGGTCTTGTTAACAACAAAATTTGCTTAACTGTGCAAAAAATAACTAGCATACTTTTAGGAGACAAAATAAAAGAATAAGAAGTAGAACAAAAACAAAAAGCGTGCTAAGTTAAGCCGGGCCTAATCTTGGGAACCCACTTCAAAGGGTTCTGCTATAATATGGGAGCTATGGCACAATTGTTGGAAGTCAAAACAGAACCCTATATACGCAAAAATTCAGCCAAATCGGATAAAAATTGTGGCTTCTAAGGGCTCAAGAAGTCAAATTAAGAGATGGGATTATATGGAAGCTGTATCAGGTTTTTGTGGTTAAGTTAAATCGGGAGATCGGTTGATATGGGAGCTATATCAGGTTCTACACCGATTTAGACCGTACTTTTCACAGTTCTTGGAAGTCACAACAGAATACTATGTGCAAAATTTCAGCCACATCGGACAAAAAGTGAGGCTTTCATGGGCTCAAGAAGTCAAATCGGGAGAACGGTTTATGTGGGAGCTATATTAAGTTCTTGACCGATTTAGACCGTACTTGACAAAATTGATGGAAGTCATAAGGGAAAACTACTTGCAAAATTTTAGCCAAATTAGACGAAGAAGTGGGCTGAAGAAGTCAAATTGTGGTTTATATGGGAGCTATATCAGGTGCTTGACCGATTTGAACCGTACTAGGAATTCATAACAGAACACCATAGGCAAAATTTTAGCCAAATCGGACACAAATTTTGGCTTCCATGGGCTCAAGAAGTAAAATCGGTAGATCGGCTTATATGGTAGCTATATCCAAATATGAATCGATATGGCCCATTTCCAATCTACAATGACCTACATCAATACTAAGTATCTAATTTCAAGCAGCTAGCTTTACGCGTTCGACCGCTATCGTGATTTCGACAGATGGACGAACGGACATGGCTAGTTCGAATCAAAATTACTAGACGATCAAGAATATGTATACTTTATGAGGCCCTAGATCAATATTTCGAGGCGTTACAAACGGAATGATCAGATTAGTATACCCCCGTTCTATGGTGTAGTATACCCCCATCCTGTGTTTTTACAACAAAAGAAATTAAATATTTTATGACCATTTGCGAAGAAAAGTGGATTTTAATGAAGTTGACATAAAATCACACCAGCTGTCAAAAGTAGTAGGCTGATGGCCTTGTTTGGCCCAAAGACAAACACTATTGGTTTTTAACCAACATCGGTTCAGATTTAGATATAGCTTCCATATATATCTTTCATCCGATATGGCCTTTTGAGGCTATAGAAGCCACACTTTCGATCCGATCATTACCAAATTTAGCACGAGACGTTTTATTTCATGTCCTAATATGTGTGAGAAATTTCATCAAAATCGGTTCAGACTTAGATATAGCTCCAATACATATATCTTTCAGCCGATATGGCCTTTAAGTCTGTAGAGGTCAGAGTTTTGGTCCAATCCTTAAAGAATTTTGCATGAGATGTTTTATTTGACGCCCTAATACGTGTGCAAAATTTCATTAAAATCGGATTAGATTATATATATTTCTTACATATATATCGTTCATCCGATACGACCTTTTAAGGCTGTAGAAGCCACAGTTTTTGTCCGATCTTTACAAAAGATTGCATCCAACGGATGGCTTGTTTGTGCATTACATGCGCACTGAGGACGACCTCATCGGAAGTATTGAATTTAATACTAAACCTTAGCGCAGAGGTTAGCATAACAGCCTATGAAGCTAAACGCCAGACAATATACAGAATATAGGAAACACTTTTTCATTGGTGGTTATCTCTTCCTAATGATGGCGAAATTTCCATGTAAAAAACTCTCCCCAAAGAGGTGTGGTATTGCGTCCCGCGGTTCGGTCTCGGCTATAAAAAGAAAGCCCCTAATCATTGTGGTTAAAACTTGAATCGGACAGCATTTATTGGTATGTGAGAAGTTTACCCCTATTTCTTAATGGAATGTTCATGGGCATGTTTGCATTTTTCCTGATGCCTTTGGACATTGCGGATAGTGAAATTGCTGTAACCACTGCAGTAAGGCCATGAGAGATTTCTCTTTGGTCATGCGGCGGCTACGGACACTGTGTTGTGACAAAAAATACTGTACCACTATTCCTGACAAAACCGATTGCAACTATGATATGCCTTGTAATAGAAGTTACATACTTTTAGGCGAATGGTTCCAAACTACACGGCTAGTTGAGCTTTGGGGTGTACTCTGAGGAATTAGGACTGATCATATAAAGGAGGTTACCCGACCACTGAAGTGGGTATCAAGCGGAAATCCTTGCGCTTGAAGAAGTGATGGAATGGCTAAGCTATAATATCATAACGACGACTGGCATAAATATTTTATCAGCCCAGGCAGCCATTAAATCTCTGGTGAACATATTTCTTAATTCAAAAACCGTCCTCGATCTCTCAACGAGTTGGCTTAACTGTTCAAAATTAAACTGTTCTGGGTGCCGAACCACAGAGGTAATCTAGGAATGGTAGAGCAGACGAGCCAGCTAGACTAGAAACTTTCTTACATTTTCCAGGTGCACTGGAATCTGTAGGTATGCCTCTAGCGACATTTAAGTTAAGTTCTCAGGACCAGGCTCGAGAGGAAACGAATGAGATAGATGGACACAAAGTGGAAGTTGTGAACATTCCAAAATTGTTATGGCCAAATCTAGACTTGAAGAGATCTACCGCTTTGCTGTCGCTGGCTGAAACAGACGTCTAGACGACTGTCCGCCATGACAGGTCACTGTCTGATCGGAAACATCCTGACGTACTGGAGGTTGCCAGTAACGATTTTTGCCGAAGCTGTGAGAGTTTCGAAGAAAAAGAGACTATAGTAGATCGGCTGTATTGTTTGTGGCGCACTGGTCTACCGCTATGTTGTCGCTGGCTTGAACAAACTTCTCAGTCATAGTGTCCGTCATGGCAGGTCACTGTATGATTGGAAACAGGTCACTGTCTGATTGGAAATTGAGAGTTTCGAAGAAAAAGAGACTATAGTAGATCTGCTGTATTGTTTGTCCCGCACCGCTTTGTTGTCGCTGGCTTGAACAAATTTCTCAGTCATAGTGTCCGTCATGACTGGTCACTGTCTGATTGGAAAACATGCTGACAAACTTAAAGTTGCCAGTAACGACTTTTTTCGAAGCTTTGAGGATGTCGAAGTAGAAGGGACTTTAGAACATCTGCTGTGTTTGTCCCGCACTGGCAGTCAGAAGGAGATCCACAATTTAAAGAAAGTGAATCAAATCAAAACATATTAAAAAAAACATATTAATTGTTTTTCATCTAAATAATTAATATTTTTGGATGTCATAAAAAATGCAACGGGCAAGGGGAGAAGTTGCTACGAAACAGAGGCTAACTTACACTTCAATGAGTGCCGTACGATTCAAGTTTTTAACTATATGATAAGGGGACGCCGAACAGCATGCCGCAGTGCGACACCTCTTTGTGGAGAATTGACAGCATTTGGAGACGATAACTACCACTAAACATTTTTTCTGATGTTTTCGCCCAGATTCGAACTCAGGCGTTAGGCGGACATGCTAACATCTGCGCCACGGTGGCCTCCGGATTCATAATATGATGGCTTTTACTAGCCATGTCCGTCCGTCCGTCCGTTTAGGGAAATTATTGGTTGCCTAAAAAGTAATTGCGGATTTTTTAAAAGAAAGTTAATGCATTTTTAATAAAACTTAGAATGAACTTTAATCAAATATATAATTGCCATTTTGTTCGATAATCTTTTGCCATCTTCCTGGCAAATTTAGTATTCCACGCTCATAGAAGTTCTGGCCTTTATCTGCAAAAAAAAATGAACCAAGTGCGATTTTATAGCCTCATCATTGCCGAAAGTTTTACAATTTAAGGAGTTCTGCAAAGATCGAAATAAATGGTGGTCTGATGGTGCAAGGTCAGGGCTATATGGTGGATGCATCAAAAGTTCCCAGCCAAGCTCACTCAGTTTTTGGCGAGTGAACAAAGATGTGTGCGTTCTAGCGTTGTCCTAGTGGAATATGACACCTTTACGATTGACCAATTCTGGTCGCTTCTCCTTGATGGCTGTATTCAATTTGTCCAATTGTTGACAGTAAAAATCCGAATTAATCGTTTGGTTCCTTGGAGGCAGCTCTAAATATACCACACCCTTCCAATCCCACCAAACAGACAGCATAACCTTCTTTTGGTGGATATCAGCCTTTGAAGTGGTTTGAGCTGGTTCACAATGCTTGGACCATGATTGTTGTAAACAATCCATTTTTCATTTCCAGTTATGATTCGTTTTAAAAACGGATCGAATTCATTGCGATTAAGGTGCATATCACAAGCGTTGATTCGGTTTGTTAAATGAATTTCTTTTAATACATGTGATACCCATATTAAAATTGACGCCAAACAAACAAATGTAAACAAAATTTCGCGCACTTTTTTTAAAGCAAGCTAAAAGTAACAGCTGATAATTGACAGAAGAAAGAATGCAATTACAGAGTCACAAGCCGTTGAAAAAATTTGTCAACGCCGACAATATTACCACTATATTACCGTTTTTTACTTTTTTTTATACCCTCCACCATAGGATAGGGGGTATACTAATTTCGTCATTCTGTTTGTAACTACTCGAAATATTCGTCTGAGACCCCATAAAGTATATATATTCTTGATCGTTGCGAAATTTTATGTCGATCTAGCCATGTTCGTCCGTCTGTCCGTCCGTCCGTACGTCTGTCTGTCGAAAGCACGATAACTTCAGAAGGAGAAGAGCTAGCCGCTTGAAATTTTGCACGAATACTTCTTATTAGTGTAGGTCGGTTGGTATTGTAAATGGGCCATATCGGTCCATGTTTTGATATAGCTGCCCTATAAACCGATCTTAGGTCTTGACTTCTTGAACCTCTAGAAGGCGCAAATCTTATCCGATTGGAATGAAATCTTGTACGATGTGTTTTGTTATGATATCCAACAACTGTGTCAAGTATGGTTCAAATCGGTCCATAACCTGATATAGCTGCCATATAAACCGATCTTGGGTCTTGACTTCTTGAGCCTCTAGAGTGCGCAATTCTTATCCGATTGGAATGAAATTTTGCACGACGTGTTTTGTTACGACATCCAACAACTGTGCCAAGTATGGTTCAAATCGGTTAATAACCTGATATAGCTGTCATATAAACCGATCTGGGATCTTGACTTTTTGATCCCTATGACCATCAACAAACGTGTTTATTATGGTCTGAATCGGTCTATTGCCCGATACAGCTCCCTTATAAATCGTTCTCTCTATTTTACTTCTTTAGCCCCCAATAGGCGCAATTCTTATTCGAATTGGCTGACATTTTACACAGGTCTCCAACATATAATTTAATTGTGGTCCGAACCGTATCTTGATATCGCTCTAATAGCAGAGCAAATCTTTTCTTATATCCTTTTTTGCCTAAGAAGAGATGCCGGGAAAAGAACTCGACAAATGCGATCCATGGTGGAGGAAGATTCGGCCCGGCCGAACTTAGCACGCTTTTACTTGTTTCTGATGTTTTCGCCCAGATTCAAACTCAGGTGTTAGACGGACATGCTAACATCTGCGCCACGGTGGCCTCCCGATTCATAAAACATACATATTTTTATTTTTCTACCCTCTATCATAGGATGGGTTTTACTAGCCATGTCCGTCCGTACTCAGTTCCTTTTTATTGATGTAGGTCCTTGGGAAATGCAAATGGGCCATACCGGTCCAGATTTGTATAAAGATCCTATGGAAGCCGACTTCCTGATTTCAATTCTAAGTCCCTGAAAGCCGCAATTGTTATCCGATTTAGCTGAAATTTTCCACATAGTGTTCTGTTTTGACTACCCGCATCCATGCAAAGTACGATCTAAAACGGTCTATAATCTAAAGTAAATCCCATATAAACCGATCTACCACTTTTAGTTCTTGATCCCCCGGAGGTCGCAATTATGATCCGATTTGGTTGAAATATTGAATGATCTATTATGACTTCCAACATCCGTGGTAAATATGATTCAAATCGGTATATAACCTGATATACCTCCTATATAAACCGATCTCCCCATTAAGCTTCTAAAGCCTCAAGAGGCTCCAATTATCATTGAATTATCAGAAATTTTGTAAGTTATAAAGACACGTGCCCTTCAACAAAGTTCTTTTGTTTTCCCAAGATCTGGTCATATTTAGATATAGCTGCTATATACATATATCGATCTGCCGATGTTGCCTCCTACACCCATAACAGGTGTTTTTATTATTCAAATTTGTTGAAGTTATACCAAACCCCCCACATCCGTATCATATATAGAGCTGATGGGACGAAATTTAGATATAGCTGCCATTTAGCTGGCAGATATTCACACTGCGCCAAATCATAGGAAAGACCCGAGAAGGACAAATCAACACCTACCATCTCTTTGTTGACTACAAAGCCGCTTTCGATACCCCTTTATGTTCAAAGGGGTCTGAGTTTGGTATAAGACTCTGCAGGATGACACTAATACGCGTCGCTCAATAAGAATAGGAAAGAATCTCTAGGAACCATTCAATAACAAACGATGTTTCAGACAAGGAGACAGCTCATCGTGTGATCTCCTTAATATCCTGCTGGAGAAGATTATACGAGATTTAGATGTGAATAGATATGGCACACACGACATCTCCGGAAGTAGTAACTGCAGCCTTGAAAGAATCGAAAGAGAGTCAGTGAAAATGGGTCTGGCAGTAAATGGAGATAAGACGAAATGGATGGTTTCAACTCCCAAAAAGCCTTGCACAACCGAGCAGATAAAGAAAATGGAGAAAGTTGGGAACCACAGCTTTGAGATAGTCAGTAACATTATCTACCTCGGCACCGCCGTAACCGAAACCCATGACACTAGTTTTGAGATTACGCGAAGAACAGATGCTACTTTGACTAAGTAAGCAGTTTAGAAACAAGGCCACCTCTCGACAGACAAAGATTACACCATACAAGACATTGATACTACCCGTGCTGTTATATGGTTCTGAAGAATGGGTACTTGTGAAAGCAGATGAGGCAGTACTTGGAGTATTTGAGAGAAAGATTTTTCGTAAAATATATGGACCAGTTTGCGTTAATGGAGAATATAGACGACATATGAACCACGAGCTGTATGACGACGATAGGATAGTTATATGTATCAAAATACAACGGCTGCGTTGGATATGTCATGGTGTCAGAATGGATGAAGAAGCTCCAGCAAAGAAGTCTTTTGAAGGCAAACACGGTGGTACACGCAAACCGGGAAGATCAAAAGCCCGATGGAATGATCAAATGGTGGGAGAAACCTCGAAACTTGGTGTTCGAGATTTTAGAATGAGCGCAGACGATCGAGGGGCTTGGAACGCTATTCTACGTTCGGCTAGTGGAACAAATGTTCTGTCATAGCCAATTAAAGTAAAGTAAGTAAGTATATCTGCTTATAGACTGGTGTAGACCATACTTGGCACAGTTGTTGAAAGTCATAGAAAAACAAAACGTGCAACATTTCATCCAAATCGGATAAGAACTGCGCTCTCTGGAAACTCAAGTCAAGTCTAATCGTGAGATCGGCCAACAGATCAGTCCGTCGAATTTAACCTGTCTTTGGTAAAAAAAAAACTATCTGTGCAATGGTTCAGCTCAATATATTAATTTATAAAGCATGTAGTGCGATTTCAATAGACGGACTGATAGAGCGTGGGGTGGCCCCCCAGGTGTGGTAGTGCAGATTTATCTGCAGACCTCTGAGATGGGGTTGATAATTCCTCAGAAGTGTTTAACAACAACTGCTGAGTCATCTCTTTGTTTCCCAACCTCACAGCTTTTACCCCCCTCTTGTTGGTGTTCCTTCCGATGTAGACTTTTGAAAAATGCCGATCTTTTCAAGTTTTTTTCTTATTATTTTCGAAAAAAATTTAATTTTCTTTTGTAAAAAGTTCTGTCTAAACAGTTGTCGCCTCAAAGCACCCCATTTGGACTCGTCTATAAAAATGAGGTCAATTGTCAATGAGCCTAAACTAAAATCGTACAACAATCATTGATATGTGAGAAGATTGACCACCGTTCTTTAAGATAATGTTCTTGTGCAAATTTCCTTTAGCAAGATCATATAACTTACTTAACGAATTCAAAGCATAACGCATACGCACCCAGGATACATTTATAAATATGGGTTGCCCAAAAAGTAATTGCGGATTTTTTAAAAGAAAGTAAATGGATTTTTAATAAATCTTAGAATGAATTTTAATCAAATATACTTTTTTTACACTTTTTTTCTAAAGCAAGCTAAAAGTAACAGCTGATAGCTGCAAGAAGAAAGAATGCAATTACAGAGTCACAAGCTGTGAGAAAATTTGTCAACGCCGACTATATGAAAAATCCGCAATTACTTTTTGGGCAACCCAATATAATCCACCACCAAAACCAAGAGAATGAAATAGGTCTAACATCCAAACTTTAATGGGCGGACCCTCCCCTTACCCTTCTTTCAAAAACCGCAAGATCTGGGTGCGGCGATTTAAGCAAAATTTGGTTTGCTTATAACAACTAAAAAACAAAAAAGTAAAAAGGCGTTATGTTCGGTCGGGCCGAACTTTGGATACCCACCACCTCGGGTATACCATCAAAACACCTTTCATCAAAATCCTGTGAAAATTGCATACGTTATGTCCCATAGCAGTTATATCGAAATATGTTCCGATTTGGATCAAATACTAACAAGTACAAGTTATTGTTCAATTGTGTATAACAAAATACTTGTCTTTTTAGTTGTTATATCTAAAAATAAACCGATCTGAACCATATACGACACGGATGTTCAAAAGCCTAATGCAAGTTATTGTGTGAAATCGGATAATAAATGCGCCTTTTATGGGGCCAAGACTTTAAATCGAGTTATCGGTCCACATGGCAGCTATATCCAAATCTGGACCGATTTTGGTCAAGTTGCAGAAAAATGTCCAAGAGCATAACACAATTCACTCTCCCAAATTTCGGCGACATCGAAGAATAAATGCGCCTTTTACAGGCCCAAAACATTAAATTGAGAGATCGGTCTATATGGCAGCTATATTCAAATCTGGTCCGATCTGAGCCACTTTAAAGATAAATGTCGAAGGGCCTAATACAACTCACTGTATCAAATTTTAGCGACATTGGACAATAAATGCACCTTTTATGGACCCAAAACAAAAAAATCGAGAGATCGGTCTATATGGCAGCTATATCCAATTCTGGACCGATATGAGCCATATTACAGAAATATGCAGAGGGGCTTAACACAACTCAGATCGGTCTATATGGCAGTTATATCCAAATCTAAACCGATCAGGGCCAACAACAGAAGAAACACGTCGAAGGGTCTCACTGTCTCAAATTTCGGCGATATCGGACAATAAATGCGCCTTTTATGGCCTCAAAATCTAAAACCGAGTAATCGGTCTATATGGCAGCTATATCCAAATCTGCACTGATCTAGGCCACATTGAAGAAGGATGTTAAAGGGCCTAACACAACTCACTGTCCCAAATTTCAGCAAAATCGGGTAATAAATGTGGCTTTTATGGGCCTAAGACCCTAAATCGGAGGATCGGTCTATATGACAGCTATATACAAATCTAGACCGATTTGGGCCAAATTGAAGAAGAATGTCAAGGAGCCCAACACAACTCACTGTCCCAAATTTTAGCAAAATCAGATAATAAATGTGACTTTTATGGGCCTAAGACTCTAAATCGGAGGATCGGTATATATGGCAGATATATCCAAATCTGAACCGATCCGGGCCAAATTGACGAATGATGTTGAAGGTCCTAACACAACTTACTGTCCCAAATTTTAGTAAAATCGGATAATGAATGTGGCTTTTATGGGCCTAAGACCCTAAATCGGAAGATCGATCTATAAAGCAGTTATATTCAAATCTGAACCAATCTGGGCCAAATTGATGAATGTCGAAAGTCAAAAGGCCTAGCGTAACTTACTGTTCCAAATTTCAACAAAATCGGATAATAAATGTGGCTTTTATGGGCCTAAGACCCTAAATCGGCGGTTCGGTCTATATGGGGACTATATCAAGATATAGTCCGATGTAGCCTATCTTCGAACTTAACTTGCTTATGGACAAAAAACGAATCTGTGCAAAGTTTTAGGTCAATATCTCTACCTTTGAAGACTGTAGCGTGATTTCAACAGACAGACGGATGGATATGTCTAGATCATCTTAGATTTTTACGCTGATCGAGAATACATATACTTTATAGGGCCGGAAATGGATATATCGATGTGTTGCAAACGGAATGACGAAATTAATATACCGCCATCCTTCGGTGGTGGGTATAAAAATGAGTATCCTAATATCTAAGGGGGTTGGCCCACCTCCAAAGCCCGCCAAATGGAAATATAGACCAATAATGACAATATGGGGCTGAAATCAAAGGTATTTGGGACTTGAGCTCGAATGGTGGTAAGCCTCTGACCCAAAATACCCCCATACCGGACATATTTACCGACCATAGCGATATAAGCCTGAAATGAAAGATATGTGAAAGTAGAGCATCAGTATGAAATCCACATTGGGGGCGACATATCTGAATGGCCGTACAGGCACCCCCAAACGGGACCGTGCGTATATAGAACTCAGATATAATCAGAGACTGAAAGCAGATGTAGCAGAGCGGGCCCTGTTCAGACCCTCCCCCTTACCCTAATAGTACCACACAATATGGGAAATAAATGAAAGGTATTTAAGAGTAGAGTACGAATTTCATATTAGAAATTGGGTCCATATAATTGGGGAGGGTTGCTCCGACCCCAAAACCCCCCAAAATAAATTTATTGGACGATAATGGCAAAATGGGTCTCGAATGAAAAGTATTCGGGAGTAGATTACGAATATGATCAGAAAGGAGGTATAGGCTATATAATTTTTTTTATATTGGAAGGGGGCGGATGCTCCCCCGTTACCCTAAAACGCCACCCAGATGCAAAAGTGGACCAATAAGGACAATATGGGTATCAAATGAATGATATTGGAGAGTAGAATACGAATATGGTATAAAAACTTGGATTCAAGTATCCATGGGTCGTCCAGCCCCAAAAACAGCTCCAAACAGACACATAGCACGAGCATATCAATATACGACTCAAATTAAAGGTTTTCGGGAGTAGACACAAATATGACATAAACAAGTAAAAGCGTGCTAAGTTCGGCCGGGCCGAATATTATATACCCTCCACCATGGATAGCATTTGTCGACTTCTTTTCCCGGCATCTCTTCTTAGGCAAAAAATTTCAGCCAATTCGTATAAGAATTGCGCCCATTGGGGCTCACGAAGCAAAATAGAGAGAACGACTTATATGGGATCTGTATCGGGCTATAGACCGATTCAGACCATAATAAACACGTTTGTTGATGGTCACGAGAGGATCCATCGTACAAAATTTCAGGCATATCGGATAATAATTGCGACCTCTAGGGGTCAAGAAGTCAAGATCCCAGATCGGTTTATATGGCAGCTATATCAGGTTATGAACCGATTTGAACCTTATTTGACACAGTTTTTGAAAGTAAAAATAAAATACGTCATGCAAAATTTCAGCCAAATCGGATAGGAATTGCGCCCTCTAGAAGCTCAAGAAGTCAAATCCCCAGATCTGTTTATATGACAGCTATATCAGGTTATGGACCGATTTGAACCATATTTGGCACAGTTGTTGGATATCATAACGAAATCCTTCTTGCAAAAATTCATCCAAATCGGAAAAGAATTGTGCCCTCTAGAGGCTTAAGAAGTCAAGACCCATGATCGGTTTATATGGCAGCTATATCAGGTTATGGACCGATTTAAACCATACTTGGCACAGTTGTTGGGTATCATAACAAAACACGTGGTGCAAAATTTCATTTCAATCGGATAAGAATTGCGCACTCTAGAGGCTCAAGAAGTCAAGACCCATGATCGGTTTATATGGCAGCTATATCAGGTTATGGACCGATTTAAACCATACTTGGCACAGTTGTTGGGTATCATAACAGAACACGTCGAGCGAAATTCCATTCCAATCGGATAAGAATTGCGCCCTCTAGAGGCTCAAGAAGTCATGACCCAAGATCGGTTTATATGGCAGCTATATCAGGTTATAGACCGATTTAAACCACACATGGCACAGTTGTTGGATATAATAACAAAACACGTCGTGCAAAATTTCATTCTGATCGGATAAGAATTGCGCACTCTAGAGGCTCAAGAAGTCAAGACCCCAGATCGGTTTATATGGCAGCTATATCAGGTTATGGACCGATTTAAACCATACTTGGCACACTTGTTGGGTATCATAACAGAACACGTCGTGCGAAATTCCATTCCAATCGGATAAGAATTGCGCCCTCTAGAGGCTCAAGAAGTCAAGACCCAAGATCGGTTTATATGGCAGCTATATCAGGTTATGGACCGATTTGAACCATACTTGGCACAGTTGTTGGATATCATAACAAAACACGTTGTGCATATTTTCATTCCAATCGGATAAGAATTGCGCACTCTAGAGGCTCAAGAAGTCAAGACCCAAGATCGGTTTATATGGGAGCTATATCAGGTTATGAACCGATTTGAACCATATTTGGCACAGTTGTTGGATATCATAACAAAACACGTCGTGCAAAATTTCTGATCGGATAAGAATTGCGCACGCTAGAGGCTCAAGAAGTCAAGACCCAAGATCGGTTTATATGGCAGCTATATCAGGTTATGGACCGATTTAAACCATACTTGGCACAGTTGTTGGATATCATAACAAAACACGTCGTGCAAAATTTCATTCCAATCGGATAAGAATTGCGCACTCTAGAGGCTCAAGAAGTCAAGACCCAAGATCGGTTTATATGGCAGCTATATCAAAACATGGACCGATATGGCCCATTTACAATACCAACCGACCTACACTAATAAGAAGTATTTGTGCAAAATTTCAAGCGGCTAGCTTTACTCCTTCGGAAGTTAGCGTGCTTTCGACAGACAGACGGACGGACGGACTTACTGACGGACTGACGGACGGACGGACGGACATGGCTAGATCGACATAAAATGTCACGACGATCAAGAATATATATACTTTATGGGGTCTCAGACGAATATTTCGAGTAGTTACAAATAGAATGACGAAATTGGTATACCCCCCATCTTATGGTGGAGGGTATAAAAATGAGGTCCAAGTAATTGATGATCCCCGATAAGTCTCCCAAATGGGAATTTTGATCGATCATAGCTTAATGAAACTCAAATGAAGGGCATTTGAGAGCAGATTACGAATATGACGTTAAACTTTGTGTCCAAGAATCTTGGTAGTGCATTACCTCCTAAAATCGCCTCCAATAGGTTATTGGGAATCAAGTAATAGATTTTTTTGAGTAGAGTGCAGATCGGGTGTGGCGCACAACCCTCCTATAGACGCCATCTACCAAACAGCTGTATAAACCAATGGTGAAAACATGGGGTTAAATCAAAGGTATAAGGCTGTGGACAGCGAATCTGATATCTTCATTCTGTTCATATATCTGGTGGATCTCACCTAACCCAAAAACTGTAGAGCAGTCTTAATGACCAAACAGGACACTGTGTGATTTAGGTAATGCAAATAAATGTAGGCCGCCATAGCCTCAAAATTATGACGTTCAGCGCGATAGCAGGAGTTGCCAACCTTAACGTTAAAGTCGCAACCAAGTTTGGCTCATCTGTAGACAAGACCAAACGACGTACCGCTGGGCAACACTTTTTTGTTAAAAAGTTCTACATGATTTAATAATAAGAACTATCGCCACCGCACCAAATATATAGACCGACAAGTTAGTTCTTTACCACAGAAAATGGTCTTAAATTTGATTTGATTAAAAAAAAGACTAAACTAAATGACTAAATGATGAATGTTGTCATATATTCAAGTATAGACAACCACCACATGATGATTTACTCAAGGCGAGTAGCACTAACATTTAAATTAGCCCATCTACTGGCTATCTCCAATTGGATTCAGTTGATCCAATTAGATTTAGTTGATCCAATTGAAAACAGATGCCGCTAATTCGGAGAAGCCAACATGAACAGAGAGAGGGCAGAGTGGTCAAAGTGGACCTATCGGTCCTTTGAATGGTACTTTAAGTGCCAATCTGGAAAAAATGGATATACATTTCCAAAAAATTTCTATAGAAAAAGAATTTTGGAGAAAAATCTTATTAGTTCAAGTATTGTCAAAATTTTAAAGTAAGAATAACCAACGTATTTTTAGTGTGATGAAAATGAAGGAGCAGCGATGCGTGCCGGGTTCAGCCATCTATATATATATATATATATAAATTAAATTTTCACAGATGGTGCATTATGGACCCGTTGTGAAAATTAGGTACATCATTTTTTGATACGCGAAGGGGGGACCTTCCCCCTTTCCCTAAATTTCAAAAAACGCCAGATCTCGTAGATGGGTAAGGCGATTTTGTTTGCACACTTACAGCAACCTAAAAACAAAAATTTGGTATCAAAATCTGGGGTGGGGTGCCTAGGATGGCCGCCCAACCCCAAAACCCACCAAACGGATTTTAAGACCAATCACTACAATATGGGAATCAAATTAATGGTATTTGAAAGTAGAAACGAATCTGATATCCAATTGTGGGACGAAGTGTTTCGTGGGTCAGCCCACCCTCAAAAAATCCCTCAAATCGGACATATTTATCGACCATGGCAATATGGATCTCAAATGAAAGGTCTTTGGGAGTAGAGCACGAAATTTTATTTTATTTTTGGGACAAAGTTTTTGGGGGTCTACATTTTACTGACCATTGCAGTATGGGGTTTGAGAGTAGAAAAATCCACAGGAAATTTGGAATATATTTTCAACTGAAATTAGGCAGAAATTTCCAAATTTAGAGTACTCCTTTCCAATATCGCATTATCGGGCGCAGCGGAGCGGGCCGGGCTCAGCTATCTGATATATAACAAGTAAAAGCGTGCTAAGTTCGGCCGGGCCGAATCCTATATACCCTCCACCATGGATCGCATTTGTCGAGTTCTTTTCCCGGCATCTCTTCTTAGGAAAAAAAGGATATAAGAAAAGATTTACTCTGCTATTAGAGCGATATTAAGATATGGTCCGGTTTGGACCACAATTAAATTATATTTATGTTGGAGACCTGTGTAAAATGTCAGCCAATTCGAATAAGAATTGTGCTCTTTGTGGGCTCAAGAAGTAAAATAGAGAGATCGATTTATATGGGAGCTGTATCGGGCTATAGACCGATTCAGACCATAATAAACACGTATGTTAATGGTCATGAGAGAATCCGTCGTACAAAATTTCAGGCAAATCGGAGAATAATTGCGACCTCTAGAGGCTCAAGAAGTCAATATCCCAGATCGGTTTATATGACAGCTATATCAGGTTATGGACCGATTTGAACCATACTTGGCACAGTTGTTGGATATAATAACGAAACACGTGGTGCAAAATTTCATTCCAATCGGATAAGAATTGCGCACTCTAGAGGCTCAAGAAGTCAAGACCCCAGATCGGTTCATATGACAGCTATATCAGGTTATGAACCGATTTGAACCATATTCGGCACAGTTGGATATCATAACAAAATACTACGTGCCAAAATTCATTCAAATTGGATAAGAATTGCGCCCTCTAGAGGCTCAAGAAGTCAAGACCCAAGATCGGTTTATATGACAGCCATATAAGGTTATGGACCGATTTGAACCATATTTGGCACAGTTGTTGGATATCATAACAAAATACTACGTGCCAAAATTCATTCAAATTGGATAAGAATTGCGCCCTCTAGAGGCTCAAGATCTCAAGACCCAAGATCGGTTTATATGACAGCTATATCAGGTTATGAACCGATTTGAACCAAACTTGACACAGTTGTTGCATATAATAACGAAACACGTCGTGCAAAATTTCATTCCAATCGGATAAGAATTGCGCACTCTAGAGGCTCAAGAAGTCAAGACCCAAGATCGGTTTATATGGCAGCTATATCAGATTATAAACCGATTTGAACCATACTTGGCACAGTTGTTGGATATCATAACAAAATACGTAGTGCAAAATTTCATCCCAATCGGATAAGAATTGCGCCTTCTAGAGGCTCAAGAAGTCAAGACCCAAGATCGGTTTATATGGCAGCTATATCAGGTTATGGACCGATTTGAACTATACTTGGCACAGTTGTTGGATATCATAACAAAACACGTCGTGCAAAAATTCATTCCAATCGGATAAGAATTGCGCACTCTAGATGCTCAAGAAGTCAAGACCCAAGATCCGTTTATATGGCAGCTATATCAGGTTATGGGCCGATTTGAACCATACTTGGCACAGTTGTTAAATATCATAACAAAACACGTCGTGCACAATTTCATTCTGATCGGATAAGAATTGTGCACGCTAGAGGCTCAAGAAGTCAAGACCCAAGATCGGTTTATATGGCAGCTATATTAGGTTATGAACCGATTTGAACCATACTTGGCACAGTTGTTGGATATCATAACAAAACACGTCGTGCAAAATTTCATTCCTATCGGATAAGAATTGCGCACTCAAAAGGCTCAAGATGTCAAGACCCAAGATCGGTTTATATGGCAGCTATATCAGGTTATGGACCCATTTGAACCTTACTTGGCACAGTTGTTGGATATAATAACAAAACACGTCGTGCAAAATTTCATTCTGATCGGGTAAGAATTGCGCACGCTAGAGGCTCAAGAAGTCAAGACCCAAGATCGGTTTATATGGCAGCTATATCAGGTTATGGACCGATTTGAACTATACTTGGCGCAGTTGTTGGATATCATAACAAAACACGTCGTGCAAAAATTCATTCCAATCGGATAAGAATTGCGCACTCTAGAGGCTCAAGAAGTCAAGACCCAAGATCGGTTTATATGGCAGCTATATCAAAACATGGACCGATATGGCCCATTTACAATACCAACCGACCTACACTAATAAGAAGTATTTGTGCAAAATTTCAAGCGGCTAGCTTTACTCCTTCGGAAGTTAGCGTGCTTTCGACAGACGGACGGACGGACGGACGGACGGACGGACGGACAGACGGACGGACATGGCTAGATCGACATAAAATTTCACGACGATCAAGAATATATATACTTTATGGGGTCTTAGACGAATATTTCGAGTAGTTACAAACAGAATGACGAAATTAGTATACCCCCCATCTTATGGTGGAGGGTATAAAAAGTAAAAGCGTGCTAAGTTCGGCCGAGCCGAATCCTATATACTCTCCACCATGGATCGCATTTGTCGAGTTCTTTTCCCGGCATCTCTTCTTAGGAAAAAAAAGGATATAAGAAAAGATTTGCTCTGCTATTAGAGCGATATTAAGATACGGTCCGGTTTGGACCACAATTAAATTATATTTATGTTGGAGACCTGTGTAAAATGTCAGCCAATTCGAATAAGAATTGTGCTCTTTGTGGGCTCAAGAAGTAAAATAGAGAGATCGATTTATATGGGAGCTGTATCGGGCTATAGACCGATTCAGACCATAATAAACACGTATGTTAATGGTCATGAGAGAATCCGTCGTACAAAATTTCAGGCAAATCGGAGAATAATTGCGACCTCTAGAGGCTCAAGAAGTCAAGATCCCAGATCGGTTTATATGACAGCTATATCAGTTTATCCATACTTGGCACAGTTGTTGGATATAATAACGAAACACGTGGTGCAAAATTTCATTCCAATCGGATAAGAATTGCGCACTCTAGAGGCTCAAGAAGTCAAGACCCCAGATCGGTTCATATGACAGCTATATCAGGTTATGAACCGATTTGAACCATATTTGGCACAGTTGTTGGATATCATAACAAAATACTACGTGCCACAATTTCATTCAAATTGGATAAGAATTGCGCCCTCTAGGGGCTCAAGAAGTCAAGACCCAAGATCGGTTTATATGACAGCTATATCAGGTTATGGACCGATTTCAACCATACTTGGCGCAGTTGTTGGATATCATAACAAAACACGTCGTGCAAAATTTCATTCTAATCGGATAAGAATTGCGCACGCTAGAGGCTCAAGAAGTCAAGACCCAAGATTGGTTTATATGGCAGCTATATCAGATTATGGACCGATTTGACCTATACTTGGCACAGTTGTTTGATATCATAGCAAAACACGTCGAGCAAAATTTCATTTCAATCGGATAAGAATTGCGCACTCTAGAGGCTCAAGAAGTCAAGACCCAAGATCGGTTTATATGGCAGCTATATCAAAACATGGACCGATATGGCCCATTTACAATACCAACCGACCTACACTAATAAGAAGTATTTGTGCAAAATTTCAAGCGGCTAGCTTTACTCCTTCGGAAGTTAGCGTGCTTTCGACAGACAGACGGACGGACGGACGGTCAGACGGACGGACATGGCTAGATCGACATAAAATTTCACGACGATCAAGAATATATATACTTTATGGGGTCTAAGACGAATATTTCGAGTAGTTACAATCAGAATGACGAAATTAGTATACCCCCCATCTTATGGTGGAGGGTATAAAAATCAATTTGTGTTTGTGTGTATGTTTGTTTGTGTTTTCCTTATAGACTCAAAAACGGCTGAACCGGTTTTCATGAAATTTTCACTGATGTTGCATAATAATACCGTGGTGAAAATAGGGTACAACCGCACAAACAGCAATTAGTTACTGACCATCGTAATATCAAATAAAGGTATTTGGGAGCAGAATACGAATCTGATATCCAAATCTTTTACCATGTTTTTGAGGCACCGCCCCTTTTGCAAAACACCCCCCAAAGAGTACAAATTTTGGGGCCAAGTGTTTGAGGACGCTTGATCCCACACTCTCCTTAAACGAATGGCAATATAGGGTTCAAATAAATGGTAATCGAGAGAAGAGCACGATGCTAATATTTTTCCAAGGCAAAGTGTTTATGGGACCACCTCACAACCGAAAACACTCCAAAATCATGACAATATCGGACTAAAATGAAGACTTTTAAGAATGGAGTATATCAAACACCCAAACGTTAATAACCCTTAACCCTCCGAGTGAATTCATATACCAATAAAGATAAAAGGGGATTCAGATAAAGGCATTTATATAGTTATACTGTTAGTCAAGCGGTATACATATACTATTGGGTTGCCCAAAAAGTAATTGCGGATTTTTCATATAGTCGGCGCTGATTCACAGCTTGTGACTCTGTAATTGCATTCTTTCTTCTGTCAGTTATCAGCTGTTACTTTTAGCTTGCTTTAGAAAAAAAAGTGTAAAAAAGGTATATTTGATTAAAGTTCATTCTAAGTTTTATTAAAAATGCATTTACTTTCTTTTAAAAAATCCGCAATTACTTTTTGGGCAACCCAATATATTCGTAGCATGGTATTTCACTAAAAGCTCTTTAATTGTCGAAAATAAATATTCAAAGAATAATTTATTCCATATACACTAAAAGCGGGCGCAGCCGAAAAAAAACTTCTGTAAAACCAACAAAAATTAAACCTTCCGAACAAAGATAATCGAGAGAATTTTTTATATGGGAGCTATATCAGGTTTTAGACTGATTAAGATCGCACTTGGCATATATGTTAGAAATCGTAAAATTATACCGCATGCAAAATTTCAGCTCAATCGGACAAAAATTGCGATTTGTAAGGACTCAAGAAATCAAATCGGGAGATCGGTTAATATGGGAGCAATATCAGGTTATAGGTCGATATGGACCGTATTTGGCACAGTTGTTAAAAGTCAATACAGAATACCATGTGCAAAATTTCAGCCAAAACGGACCAATATTGCGGCTCGTAAGGGTTCAAGAAGTCAAATCGGCAGATCGGCTTATATGGGAACTATATCAGGTTATAAACCGAATCGGACGGTACTTTGCACAGTTGTTGGAAGTCTTAACAAATTACTACGCTCAAAATTTCAGCCAAATCGGACAAAATTGCGGCTTATAAGAGTTCAAGAAGTCAAATCCGGAGATCGGTTTATATGGGAGCTACATCAGGTTATAGACCGATTAGAAATGTACTTGACACCGTTATTGGAAGTCTTAACACTACGTGCAAAATTTCAGCCAAATCGGACAAAAATTTCTGCTTCCAGAGGCTCAAGAAGTCAAATCTGGAGATCGGTTTAGCTGGAAGCTATATCTAAATCTGAACCGATATGGCATATTTGCAATCATCAACCACCTGTGAAAAATTTCAAGCGACTAGCTTTTCCCGCTCGACCGCTATCGTGATTTCGTCAGGCGGACGGACATGGCTAGATCGACTCAGAACATCGATGGGGTCTAAGACGAATATTTCGAGGTGTTACAAACGGAATGACTAGATTAGTATACCCATATCCTATGGTGGTGAGTATAACAAGTAAAAGCGTGCTAAGTTCGACCGGGTTGAACCTTATATACCCTTCACCATGGGTCACATTTGTCAAATTATTTGCCCGGTATTTCAATATTGTTTGCCTATAAAGAGATACCGGGCAAAGACCTTGACAAATGCTATCCCCGGTGGAAGGTATATTAGATTCGGCTATAATGGATAAGCATTTTTATGCTATTGGAGCTATGTCAACTTATAAACCTATTCGGGCCATACTTGGCTTGCATATTAAAGACAGTAGTAGATCCCATTGTGCAAAATTTGAACCAAAACGGATAACAATTGAGCCTTAGAGAGACTTAAAAAGTAAAATGGCGAAATCGGCTTGCATTGGAGCTATATCAGGTTATGAACCGATTCAGGCCATATTTGGCACGTTTGTTAGAGGTCATGGATATAGTGGCTGTGGCAAATTTCAGTAAAAAAGTCATAGTACAACATTTCAGCTCGGGAAGCCGATTTACATGGGAGCAATAACAGGCTTTCAACTGATTCAAACCATACTTAACACGTAAGTTGGAGGTCATTGGAGAACTCATTGTGCAAAATTTCATCAAAAGCGGATAAGAAATGCGCCCTCTAACGGCTCAAGAAGTCAAATCGGGAGGTCGGTTTATTTGGGAGCTATACCTAAATATAGACCGACATGGACCATTTACAATACCAATTGACCTAGACTAATAGGAAGTACTGGTGCAAAATTTCAGGTGCCTAGCTTTACTCCTTCGAAAGTTAGCGTGCATTCCACAGACAGACGGACGGTAATGGCTAGATCGATTTGAAATGTCTAGACGTTCAAGAATATATATTTCGAGACGTTACAAACTGAATAGCGACATTAGTTCATCCCCATCCTATGATGGAAGGTATAATGAATGGTTATTTGAAGTGAAGTACCAAACTTGTATAAATTTTTGGCATCTATTTTCAGACGGGTCGTTGCAACCTTAAATTGTGCCCCAGATTGATGTGTACACCGAACGGCACTATATAAAACTCCAACGAAAGATATTTGAGAGTAAAACACGCAACTTTATAAAAATTTTGATCAATTGCCGGGGGTCGCCCTACACCAAAATTATGCCTAAATTAACAAAACGATATTCCAATGAAAAGTATTTTAAATTAAATACGCAAATTAAATATTGTTAAATTTGGAACATGTCAACAAGGAGACTCAACCATTTAAAGATATAGCGAAGCACACCGACGCAGCTTTTAACGATATATTTAAGAAATACGTCATTTCTAAAGTTGTACCAATTTCTAATTGGAGGCCACCATGGCGCAGAGGTTAGCATGTGCGGCCATGACGCCTGGTTTCGCAATCCCTGCGTGAACTTCGAAAAACATTTTCAGCGGTGGTTATCCTCTTACTAATGCCGGCTACATTTGTGAGGTATCCTGCCATCATAAAACTTCCATACCAAGAGGTGTCGCCATGCGGCACATCGTTCGGAATCGGCATTAAAAACGAGGCCCCTTATCATTGAGCTTAATCATTAGTCGTACTGCACTCCTTGATGAGAGAAGTATCCCCTGGTCATTAGTGGAATGTTCATGGGAAATTTAGTACAAGAAGTACTAATTTCTAATCATAGTACATATTTCCCACAAAAAAAAAACCATAGTAAATTTCCAAAAAATTCAAGTTTATGTTCACCTCATTAAATATGCGGAGAGCTCACAAAGCATATAACCATAATGTACAGCCACAATGGTGTTACACATTACGTTTTCGTGCATTTTTGTGTTCTTTTTTTTTGTTTTTGTTTTTGTTCATTCCTATTTATTTGACCTACGTTGGTTGAGTCGACATTCTTACTTTAAGACCTACTTGTTGTACTTGACACATAAACATGGAAATATCTCTCCCACGGGTTGGTTGTGCGGTTGGCTGATTGCTGGTTGCAATTCTGCAGCAGTACAGAATATAGAAACCAAACTCACGACATCGCAAAAATTCACTTTCAACGCGAACAAGTGAGCGAAATCTACGCGACACAGAAACTGCAATAAAGCGACAACAATAGCAACAACAATAAAAACCGTTACAAGAGCAACACCAAGTAAAAGCAGCAGTAGCAGCAGCAGCCTGCGATATATAACACCAAAAGCAATAACAACAACAACACATTAACGGCATAACGTATGAAAATGCCGGAAATGTACTCATCGTACACACAATTCATGTGGCCACCATGAGCCAATGCAACCGAATCCTAAAAGTCCCTACGTGCATATAGAGTAGTCTTCCACATACTTATACACAAACACACACACACCCACACACACAAAGTCTAGCATACCTACATTTAGGTATGTATGTTATACATATATTTATGCTTAATGTAGTAGTAGTACTACTACGACGATGGCCAGTTGGCAATTCTATAGCGTTTAAACCAACACCCACAGTCATCTATTGTGGCACCCAAACAAATCGTGAGCATTAACCCAACACCCTTCACTTCAAGCACCCACAATAAGGTCTTTAACTTTAGTTTATGGCCAAAGAAAATTGTGAAATGGTTTGCCTACCACAAAACACTGCCATAGCAATGGCAAAGCAGCCAGCAGCATCCTTAGCCTTACACAAATAAAAACCCACACCTGCCCCAACGATTGCTGAGAGAGTAAAATCAGGAAAAATATGCTCATTGAAAACTCTCCCCCTTTAACTACAACTTAGCCGGTTTAAGCCCCTTGACTCTCTCTCTCTCTCCCTCCTCCCCCCCTCTCTCTCTCCCTCTCTCTATTCCCATAACCAAATAGGGACAACAGTAGTTGCTTTGGTATTTCACAACCATCTGACCTAACCCCCTTGGCATTGCCTACCAAATAGTGAGCTCCACAGAGCTTACAGCTATTAAACCTCTTCACCCTTTATTACCCCATGCCATAGCCTCTGTGTTTTCTCTCAAAATGCTGCATGTATGTATATAGAAAAGAACTGAGTTTCGGTTGCATATTTGCATCATAGCGGCCACAACACGTTATAGCTAGCCCCTTTCAAATGGGCAAAGCTGCAAGCCGTATGCCGACTGCAGGCCAGTGAACTTCAGTATTTGCCATTCTCCCTCAACCGCAGACCTAAATAAGAGATTCCTGTCATCCAAACACACACACACACACATACAAACTCGTTTGTCTACTCACACAATCTGTGAATTCGTTGTGTCAAGGCTAAAAACGAAAATTTCACTGCCAGTGCATTGGCCAAGCCATACCATACAGACAGACAGATAGCATGGAAATGCATTGCAAATCGGAATGCATTGCATATACATGCACTTTTTCTCCTGCACAGCATTTTATCATCAAAGGAATAGGTATGTATTCATGAGAATATCTAGACATAATAACAACACTACCACACTCAGAGATGTGGTAGATGAACATTTACACCAGGTATGCTATGCTAAAGAACATCTGACGAATTAAGTCCTTAATATTAGACTGGAATAACTTTTTATACCCTCCACCATAAGATGGGGGGTATACTAATTTCGTCATTCTGTTTGTAACTACTCGAAATATTCGTCTGAGACCCCATAAAGTATATATATTCTTGACCGTCGCGACATTTTATGTCGATCTAGCCATGTCCGTCCGTCCGTCTGTCCGTCCGTCTGTCCGTCCGTCTGTCCGTCCGTCCGTCTGTCTGTCGAAAGCACGCTAACTTCCGAAGGAGTAAAGCTAGCCACTTGAAATTTTGCACAAATACTTCCTATTAGTGTAGGTCGGTTGGTATTGTAAATGGGCCATATCGGTACATGTTTTGATATAGCTGCCATATAAACCGATCTTGGGTCTTGACTTCTTGAGCCTCTAGAGTGCGAAATTCTTATCCGACTGGAATGAAATCTTCCACGACGTGTTTTCTTATTATATCCAACAACTGTGCAAAGTATGGTTCAAATCGGTCCATAACCTGATATAGCTGCCATATAAACCGATCTTGGGTCTTGACTTCTTGAGCCTCTAGAGGGCGCAATTCTTATCTGATTGAAATGAAATTTTGCACGACGTGTTTTGTTATGATTCCCAACAACTGTGCCAAGTATGGTTTAAATCGGTTCATAACCTGATATAGCTGCCATATAAACCTATCTTGGGTCTTGACTTATTGAGCCTCTAGAGGACATAATTCTTATCCGATTTGAATGAGTTTTTGCACGAAGTATTTCGTCATGATATCCAACAACTGTGCCAAGTATGGTTTTAATCGGTTCATAACCTGATATAGCTGTCATATAAGCAGATCTGGGGATTTGACTTCTTGAGCTTCTAGAGGGCGCAATTCCTATCCGATTTGGCTGAAATTTTGCATGACGTATTTTATTTTTACTTTCAACAACTGTGTCAAATAAGGTTCAAATCGGTTCATAACCTGATATAGCTGCCATATAAACCGATCTGGGATCTTGACTTCTTGACCCCTAGAGGTCGCAATTATAAGATTCGGCCCGGCCGAACTTAGCACGCTTTTACTTGTTGGGACTATCATGAGTATCATAAGATAACACAGAACAAGTAAAAGTGTACTAAGCTCTGTCGGGTCGAATCTTATATAACCTCCACCATGGATCGCATTTGTCAAGTTCTTTGCCTGGTATTTTTTTTTAGGCACACAAAGGATAGTGGATGAGAATTTCTATGCTATTGGAGCTATATCAGTTTATGGAACGATTCGGACCTTACACGGTTTGCATGTTGAATACCATAGTAGAAGTCTTTGTGCAAAATTTCAGCCAACTCTAATCAGAATTGCTCAAGAAATAAACTCGGTCGATTGGTTTATATGGGAGCGATGTCAGGTTGTAAACCCATTTAGACCATACTTGGTACAGCTGTTGAAAGTCATAACAAAACACTTTATACAAAACTTCAGTCATTCGAATGAGAATTGAGCCCTCTAGAGTTCAAGAAGTTAAGATCCGAGATCGTTTTCTATGGCAGCTTTATCAAGATATGAATGGATTTTAACCAGGCTAAGCATATTTGTTGGACGCCACAACAAAACACTTCATACAAAACAATTTCAGCCAATTCGGACGAGAATTGCGTCCTCTAGAGGCTCAAGTAGTCAATATCCAAGATAGATTTATATGGCTGCAATATCTTAATATGGTCCGATCTATGGTCTGTCAGTCCGTCTTTACAAAAAAACGCTTTATTTCGAAAGAGTAAAGCTTTACCTCATTTCATTTTAAATCGGAATTAAGTAGCTCAATCGCTTAATCTACAGAATTTCCGGAATTTTTATATAATTTAGCAGGGGAAACCCCCATGGCAACTTCAAAGAGAAATTGGTTAAGGAATGGCTGACTAAGAACGAGATAGACTACAGGTGCAGATCTTTTCCGAGATACGGATCATATTTAGACGTTTGTATTTGAGACTGTAGATTACCCATACACAAAGAGAACAGTACCCAGAACTGCCTACCGACACTGGTTTACGATAGTGATCGCAATGCCATAGATATTATATTTTCATAATTGAAAACTCTCGAAGAAATTTAAAGCGTCTTCCTCATTTGGTAATGAGGAAGACGCTTTAAATTTCTTCGAGAGTTTTCAATTATGTAAATATAATTTTAGACGTACGAATTGGAAACGATTCCGCAACGATATTGAACAGACTTTAGATAACATTGAGACAAATTCCTAACGACCGCAATCTTTCTAATATAGAAATAGTTATCGCTATAGGTTAAATGGCATTATTAACGATACTATAGGAAAAATTACGCCTGTTCACGTAAGTACGAATTTTTTGGACAAAATAACTATAATACTATAATAAATTTACACAAGGAGAAAAGCACGATCTTGACTTTAATTAAAAGGCATAATAGATTAGAACATACCCAATCACATGAATATTTGGTCACACTAAAGACACTTGGTCACACTAAATTAATAAGGAAACTTATAAAAGACAATTTCACAAATGCTTTTTATAAATATTTCCAGACGTCTTTAACTACCATTAATCAGAAGTGAATACAATGTTTAGTAGGGGCCAACCTCTAAGGTTGGAAATACTTGAAGATGCCGGAGGTTTCAGGGCATCTGCTTGACAACGCAGGTATAGACACAGCGATAACTGTGGTAATAATACAATCAGAGAAGAGGTGGATATGTTAGACGCGGTGGGCTCTTTTTTTGAGTCGATACATTCGACCGATAGATTTTGAAAATGACTCCCAAGTCAAGGTGGATGATTTTTTCAACGGTTTTTTCCTCACATATAAGGACGTTATGTATATTTTTCGTAGTCTTAAATCAAAACTATCATCGGCAGCTGATGAAATACCTAATATCGTTTTTAAGAATTAACCAAAGGTAATGGTTGAAGAATTTTGCACAATATTAAACAATATGTTGAATAACTATTATTTCCCCAAGAAATGGAAGAATGCCAAGGTGGTTATTATACCAAAAAAGGACAAGGAATGTTTTTACCCTACGAATTTCCAACCTATAAGCTTGTTGCCCAATATAAGTAAGATCTACGAAATGTGTATAAACAACAACATAGGAAAAGTCTGTCAGGAAAAAATATATTAAGCGATAGACAGTTCGAATTTCGATTTAAACACTCAACAATGAATGCGATACACTTACTTGTATCAAATATATTGGAATAGACAATCTTATACAGGTGCATGTTTGGTTGACATGGAGAAAGCTTTTGATAATGGACTTCAGAAGTTATTCGACTAGGTCGAAAAATAGACAATAGATTGGAACATGAAAATAAATACGAGTAAATGTGAGACAATATTATTTAGACCTGCGGTGAATAAATGTAATTATAATATAAGAACGAATTGCAGAATTTTTGGAATCAAATCAAATACAGATAATTTTTCTATAGCAAAAAAAGAGACTGTAAAGTATATAGGTATCTCTGTGTATCATAGGTGTATCTTTTCTCAAAGCAAAGAATGCATTTTTCTTCTTTATTCTATTCAAAATTAGTAGATAGTAGAATAAAAGTTATCATGTATTAATCACCAATTAGACCTATTATAACCTATGGTTGTGCGATTTGGTTTAATATCTCCCCGTCTGACATGGGAAAAATAAGTTTCTTTGAACGCAAATGTCTAAGGGCATGCACATCTCTTTACAGATCTTAGCAAAGTAATTTTGTTAAGTATGTAACAAATAAAAAACTTTTTGATAAGCCCAATATTATAAGAATAGACCATTTCATTATTCATCTAAATGGGAATAACATTAGGAGATGTACACAATGTTGTGAGAATAACTTGGACATGGCTCCTTTCTACGTTGATGTTATGTTAAAGATTATTTAATACAATCTATACCGAAAGATTTTGAAGGCTTTCCTTTACCTAGATAAAAAAATTTTATTCCAGAATGGAAATGGAATTGCAATATTTTATCATAGCTATAGAAGGGCCACTATAAAAGCCATCAGATTGACAAATAAAAATCTGGATCTCAGATATGAGACAATTTTCTCTTCTAATAGAGAAGTTTGTTCTGCACATAAACCTAGGCCGAAAAAATTGGTGGTCATATATCATTAAAAATTTATAATTTGCTTCCTATTTTAACACCTAGACTTAGTTTTAGCTTATAATTTCTATCCATTTGTAATGTTTATTTCAAACTTTTTCATTGAATACAACAAAATAAAAAAATATAAATTTCTTTAATGTAACATAAATTAAAATAATTTGTAAATTAAAACTTAGTACATAATAAAAATTATACTTGAGAGCTCGAATATGGGATATTGTATATATTAACAAATTGGCATTTGTTAACTATTCTTTATTGTATTGTAGTTATTACCACACTTCTAGTTTTGTAAATAAATAACAAATAAAAAAACATAGCTTTACCCCTTCGAAATAAAGCGTTCTTTGCACAATACTTCCTATTAATGTATGTCGGTTGTGATTGAGTAGATGGCCCATATCGGTCCATGTTTTGATATAGCTGTTATATAAACCGATGTCGGCTAGTGACTTCCTGAGACTGGTTCAGGTGTTTGGTTTTGGCTTCCAATAACTGTGCCAAATTGGTTCATATCCCCATATAGCTGTCATATATTAAACCGATCTCGGATCTAGAGGGAGCAATTCTTATCCGATTTGGCTGAAATTTTGCATGAGGTATTTTTTTAGAGTTTCAACAGCCGTGCTAGTTATGATTCAAATCGGTTGATTATCTGATGTAGCTGTCTTACAAACCGATATCGCATCTTGACTTCCTGCGCCACTAGAGGGCGCAATTATTTGAACTTGTGCATGAGTTGTTTTGCTTTGACTTCCAATAATGCTGCCAAGAATGGTATAGGCCGATTTCGGATCCTTACTTCTTGAGCCTCTAGATGGTGTAACTACCACCCGATTAAGGTGCAACTTTTCCAATAGCCGTGACAAGTATGATTTAAATTGGTTCAGAACCTGACACAGCTATCATAAAACCGGTAGCCTGATTTGACTTTTTAAGTCTCTAGGGGGCGCGATTATTTGGCTCAAATTTTAAACGTGGGTTTTTATGACTTCTGATAGTCGTGACATTTATATCTGTAGATCTCCTATATATTTGTTAAAGCATTCAAATGCGTTCCATGAAGAAGGGTATATAAGATTTGTTCGGACCGAACTTAATGCGCTTTTACTTGTTATACACACCACCATAGGATAGGAGGGTATACTAATGTAGTCGTTCCGTATGTAACGCCTTTCTTGATCGTCTTTACAATCTGAGTCGATGTAGTCATGTCCATTCGTCCGTCTGTCGAAATCACGATAGCGTTCGAATTAAAATATCTGCTTGACATTTTGTACAGATATTTCTTATCAAAGTAGTTGGGAATTGCAAATGGGCCATATCAGTTAAAATTTGGATATAGCCCCCATTTAAACCGACCCCCAATTTTGAAGTTTGAAATTTGGCACAAGGACTTGGTTTCTGACTGGTGGTGAGCCCCTAAACGCCTCAATTTTCATCCGATTTAGCTGAACTTTGACACAAAGTCTTGGGTTTTGACTTCAGAATCGGTCTACAAACTGGTTTAGCCCGATCCCTGGATTTCACTTCTTAAGCCCCTAAAAGCCTTGGTTTTTTCGATTTGGCTGAAATTTGGCACAAAGACTTCTGTACTGACTCCTAAATAGGTCTATATACTAATATAGCCCCCGTATAAACCGATCCTCAGATTTGACTTCTTGAGCGCCTAGAAGCCACAATTTGCATCTAATTTTGCTGAAATTCGACACAAAGACTTCTGCTATGAATTCCCAAGTCCGAGACAATTATGATCTGAATCTGAATGAATATACTGATATAGGCCGTTCGAAGCCGATTCCCCGATATGACTATTTGACACCATAGCAGCCGAAAACAGATCTCGATTTGGTTTTTGTAAAATAATTCAAATAGAAACTGAGTTAGTAAATGAAAATTTTTAGCGGAGTTAATTAAGTTGGGTACCCAAGATTCGGCCGAATTTAGCATGTTCTTACTTGTTTTGTAAAATTGTACTCACCCCCGAAGGATGGAAGTGTTTTCAGTTTTTTCATTCCGTTGGCAGCACATGGAAATATCCGACCTTATAATGTTTGTGTATATATATATATATATATATATAAATATATATATATATATATATATATATATATATATATATATATATATATATATATATATATATATATATATATATATATATATATATATATATATATATATATATATATATATATATATATATATATATATATATATATATATATATATATATATATATATATATATATATAAATATATAAATATATATATATATATATATATATATTTTTTTTTTTTTTTTTCTTTGTATTAAAGACGAATATAGCCATTTCCGCCCGGCTGTAAGTTGAAATCACGCTACTGTCTTTAAAAATGGATTTAGATGAAACTATGACCAGATTTTTTTTTGCCCATAGGCAGGTTATGTTCGAATATGGGCTATATCGGACTTTATCATGATATAGCTCCCATATATAACGATCTACCGATTTAAGGTCTTAGGCCCATTCAAGCCAAATTTATTATCCAGTTTTGCTGAATCCGGTTTGGCACAATGCGTTGCGATCATCGAGTTTGGTAACGAGTATGGTCAAGATCGGGTTATATTTGTGTCGTGCTCTCTATTAAGGCTCCGTTTTTAACAATTAAGTCTTATTAAAGTACAATACATTAAAGTCAACTTCGTAACATTAAATTCAGTACATTTCAACTGTAAACAATTGTGAAGGTGAGAATTGAGTGCCCTGTTCTGGAAAAAACTAGTGAGAGAAAGCTCAATTTCACTTTGGAACCTATTTTACACACTAATCCTGAAAGTATTTGCTGAGATAGACAAAACTTTTAGTAACATAGAGGCTCGCTTGGCTAGCCTTCAATCATGTAATAACTGTAGCCATGGAAATTAAATAATCATGCTGAGGCAACAACTCCAACGCCAGGAAAATTTAATGGGGTCGTGTGACCTTAGAATGTCTGGAGTTCCGTACATTAGAAATTAAATCTTCATGAATGTTTTCAAGCTATTTGTAACGTTATGGAAATAAACACACCTCCATATTCCGCTTGCGTAATAATAACAGTATGTCCGATTTTATTATTGCTTAATTAACATCTGCATACGACAAAAACTATTTCCTAAAATGCTATGCTGGCTTTAGGAAACGTAACAATGGCAAACTCCTCTAGTCGCATATTGGTTTCGATTCCAATAATCTAATGTACATCAACGAGAATCTTACGGGCTACAATTACAAAATTCTGCAAGCCGCAATCAAGCTCAGAAATCAGAATGCCATCTTGTCTACATCGAAGTTACGCAGAGTCATGATCCCATGCGAATTGATGACTGAAATAAACTGAATCATTTTTTTCGCCCATGTGATAATTATGCTACTGAAAGTATTTAACTCCTATATATTTTACCTGCTCAACCTACTTTACATTGTAAATCCATTCAATTTATGTTTCCTGAAGATTGTCGTTGCAGTTATGATCATTTTCTGCCTCAACCAATTTCTTTCCTCATCGTTGTAACAAATGATATCAACAAATCCAAACATTCAATTACAACAAACATACTATAGCATTGCATTTCCTTTGTCTCTTGATGCCTGTATCAGATGAAACATATATTAATGGTTCCAAAGAGAATATAAAAAGCCTCATCCTAATCTTAGGCAATAAAAAATTAGGGCTACGGATCTGTCATTTTAATACTCAAAGCTTACCTAAAAAATTGATGAATATGGATAAATATTCGAGGAATCTGCTGTCTGTATATCTGAAACCTGGTTCAAAATATCTTTTCCTCATTCATTAGTACGACTTAATGGATACAATTTATTTCGAACCGATAGAGCTACTCATGGTGGTGGTGTAGCCATTTACGTTAAAAATGATATTTTGTGCATTTTAAGACAATCATCCGGAAATGATCGCATTGAGCACATTTTTACTGAAGATACTCTAAATGACAATAAATTATTTTTGGCATGCATATACATGCCCAATCAACATGTCGAATATAATGAATTAATAGCGCTACTTGGGTGTTTTATTTACATTTTACTATTTTATTTAGATTTAAATTGTAATTTACTTGAGTCAAATAGTTTCGAATCATCGCTACATTCCGTCGGCTTATCTGTGGTAAATTCGAGTATACCAACGCATTATACCAACACCTGCAATACTCTATTAGACCTATTCGTCGTTGATGAAGCTGATAAAGTATTGCTGTACGACCAATTGTCGGTTCCATGTTTTTTAAAACATGACCTAATTTTCATATTTTATGAATTTGATAGCGTATGGAGGTATCATAACATTAAAAGACTTATTGAAAACAGAGACAGACTGTATGCGCGCTGGAAACGTTACAAGATATCTTCGATCCACGAGCACGTGACGAAACAAATTCAACGAGCAAAATCTATTTTCTACCAAGACAGACTTAGCTCGGCAGCTAATTCACAAAAGAAATGGCAAATTAATCGGGAAATCGGTACAGGAAAATCCAAAAATCAAACACTTGATACTGGAATTGATGTTGACGCGCAGTATCAACAATTTGTAGACCTCAATTTGTTTCCATCAGGCTTATCTAGTTTCTCTAGTCCCACAACATCTGCCGCACGTTTAACACAAACAGCCAGCCGTAGCGCATACGTTGAGCATACCAACATTTTCGAATTTCACGGTGATTCACCATCTGAAGTCCTATCCTCCTGCCTTGCCGTCAAATTCGATGCTATGGGATCTGACATGTTACACCCAACATTTTTAAGGCTTCCCCTACCATTCATTCTTGCATATGTTACATACATCTTCAATACAATAATAACAACAAGCATGTTCCCTAATATAGGGAAACACGCTAAGATTATTCCTGTTGTGAAACCTAATAATGAATATAGGCCAATAGCGATATTACCGTTCTTATCTAAAGTGTTTAGGTAAATTATCCACAAGCAGATATCCTATCATACTCATGACCAACACTTATGTTTGACCGTCAGTGAGGATTCAGAGCTAACCACAGCTGTATCACAGCACTAATGGATGTATTAGAAAATATCAGGAATAACATCGACTCCGGAGACATTGCATTTCTAGTTCTGTTGGACCACTAGAAGGCCTTTGATTGCGTATATCATGCTATACTCTGTTTAAAACTAAGAACACTGTTTCACTTTTCTGAGACTTTCGTTTGACTGATCCATTCATACCTGAAACTCAGAACCCAATCTGTTTACTGAAATCAAATTGTCCTCAATGCACTGTTTCCCAAAAGAGGTGTTACTCAAGGCCCTATTTTTCTCTATGTACATACAGGATCTTCAGAATCGTATAACACACTCTAATTTCCATGTTTATGCTGACGACGTCCAGCTATACTTAATTAGCCCCAAATCTGATATCCAATCTAGTATTGATTTGCTGAACGAGATGTAATGTTCATGTTTGGGTGAACAACAATGGTTTAATCCTAAAACCTTCAAAGACAAAATGTCTTATAGTAAGCAAATAAAAACTCGACAAGTCTCTAATTGATCATGGCATCTTATTGAATAAAAAGACCGATCCGCCGATTTAGGATCTTTGGCCCATAAAAGCTACATTTATTATCCGATATTACTAAAATTTGGGTTTAGTGAGTTGTGTTAGGCCCTTCGACATCGTTCTTCTATTTGGCCCAAATCGGTCTAGGTTTGGATATAGCTGCCATATAGACGGATCTCTCGATATAAGATTTTGGGGCCACAAAAGGCGCATTTATTGACCGATTTCGCCCAAATTTGGGACAGTTTATATATATATATATATATATATATATATATATATATATATATATATATATATATATATCCAAGGTGGTGGGTATCCAAAGATCGGCCCGGCCGAAATTAACTCCTTTTTTTTCTTGTTTTATTGCGCAATATTATATATTTTTATTTGGTTATATTTTTGTCGACCCCCAGCTTCACCTAAACGTTATACCGCCTCTGACATTGCATTAATCACTGTATGTACTTACCATGACATTGGCACAGACACATGCACAAATGGAATGTTTATGGATGCATCATAGTTGTATGTATAACAACAGCTGCATCCTCGTTGTTGTAACGGCATGCAGAGAGATGCTTTGCAAGTGCAACTGCTACACAATATACAATTCAACTTTCATGCAGGCAATGCGACACACACTTCTTCGCATATGTATATGTACATATATGTGTATCTAACACAGGCTACACCAACATGTGATAATATGCAGCATAGCAAAAGTGCATTCACTTTTCTAGATATACATTTATATGTTTATATGTGAGTAGGACTCTCTTTAGAAAGTATTGGTTAGTATTCATGTATTTCCATCAGAGAGATATGGTTTGTAAGTATTTGTGCAGATTTGAATGCTGGGCATTGAGAATTGGTTGTAACTTCATACGATAGCATAAACGATGGTTGCAGCAATCACGTTGGCATTTATTACCGGCCAGTTATTTAAGGCTTTGGTATAGATGTGTAAAAAGGCACAGTGGGATTTTTTGTTTTGTACAAATTTCAGCTAAGCTGAAAAAAATAAATGTTTTAAATTGCAAATTAATTTTCGACTACATTTTCGATGAGAGATTATATGAAAATCAAATTTTCCAACATTTTCTATGTATATGGAACATTTAAAAAACCCAAATTTTTTTAAAAACAAGTTTTAAAATTCAATTTCAAAATTTTTTTGTACAAAATCTTAATATTCCTGTATTTTTGGAAAATTTGTAACCCACTGTGCATCATTGCAAACGCATCTGCTGCCAAACTCATAGGACAGAGAGCAAAACTAAGCATTACTAATAGCCATTAAGTCATCCCACAACGGTTGATGGCTGAACAAATGCATGATTCTTATGTATCCTATGATAAATTTATGCTTGCCCAGCAAACACTTTGAATCGCCAAACAATCTTCCCCGAATCTTCTAGATGAAGGTTACGAGATCGTCCGTGTACATAAGAGTCGTAGACGATTCCTCAGTCGTAAGGAGTTGTGTGCTCAAGACGAATCTTTTGGAAAAGTGTTCCGGGAATCTTCCATTTGAGTTGCTTAAGAATAAGTCAAAAGAGTCTTGGACTATTTTAAAATCGCTAAGAATCTTGTGGGCGAGTAACAAAAGAGTATTTTGGTAGATTAATAAAATAACTCTTCTAGAAGACTTGGGTATTACTCGCCTGAACGAGTCACAAATAAGTGTTTTGGAATATTTATTAAATATTGTTTTGAAATAGTTGCGGAAGAATACTGAACGCGGTTGGTTAAAATCATAGCAAAATACTTTATGCAAAATTTCAACCAAATCGAATAAGAATGGCACCCTGTAGTGGCTCAAGAAGTCAAGATCCAAGATCGGTCCATTTACAATCCCAACCGACCTACACTAATTGGAAGTATTTGTGCAAAATTTCAAGCGCATAGCACTATTCCTTCGAAAGTTAGGGTGTTTTCGACAGACAAACCGACGGACGGAAATGGCAACATCGACTTACTTTATGAGGTCTTAGACGAGGAGTAACAAACAGAATGACGATATTAGAATTCCCCCATCCTACATTGGAGGGTATACAAATATATTTGCAATACTAGTCATATTCGTCATACTAAATACCAATCTTCAAATAAACAAAGTGAGAATTCCGTTTGGTGTTGTGGAAGTTGTTCACTCAAAAAGAAAACATCGAATAGGATTATTCGGTACAAATCCTAAACGCACAAAGCATGAAAATAACAAGTAAAAAGGCGTTAAGTTGGGCCGAGTAGAACTTTGGATACCCACCACCTCGGGTATATATGTAAACCACCTTTCGTCATAATCCGGTGACAAATGCATAATTTATGAATCATAATATATGAATCGGTGAAAAGTTTCAGCTCAATATCTCTATTTTTGAAGACTGCGTAAAAATCCTTCAGAAGATTGTTTTTATACCCACCACCATAAGATGGGGGGGGGGGGGGGGGGGTTATGATATCCAACAACTGTGCGAAGTATGGTTCAAATCGGTTTATAACCTGATATAGCTGCCATATAAACCGATCTTGGGTCTTGACTTCTTGAGCCTCTAGAGTGCGCAATTCTTATCCGATTTGAATGAATTTTGACACGTAGTATTTTGTTATGATATCCAACAACTGTGCCAAATATGGTTAAAATCGGTTCATAACCTGATATAGCTGTCATATAAACAGATCTGGGGTCTTGATTTCTTGAGCCTCTAGAGGGCGCAATTCTTATCCGATTGGAATGAAATTTTGCACTACGTGTTTTGTTATGATATCCAACAACTGTGCTAAGTATGGTTCAAATCGGTTTATAACCTGATATAGCTGCCACATAAACCGATCTTGGGTCTTGACTTCTTGAGCCTCTAGAGTGCGCAATTCTTATCCGATTGGAATGAAATTTTGCACCATGTGTTTTGTTATGATATCCAACAACTGTGCCACGTATGGTTCAAATCGGTCCATAACCTGATATAGCTGCCTCTAGAGTGCGCAATTCTTATCCGATTGGAATGAAATTTTACACGACGTGTTGTGTTATGATATCCAACAACTGTGCCAGGTATGGTTCAAATCGGTAAATAACCTTATATAGCTGTCATATAAACCGATCTTGGGTCTTGACTTCTTGAGCCTCTAGAGGTCGCAATTATTATCCGATTTGCCTGAAATTATGTACTACGGATTCTCTCATGGCCATCAACATAGGTGCTTATTATGATCTGAATCGGTCTATAGCCCGATACAGCGTCCATAAAAATCGATCTCTCTATTTTACTTCTTGAGCCCCCAAAGGGCGCTATTCTTATTCGAATTGGCTGAAATTTTATACCGGACCATATCTTGGTATCGCTCTAATAGCAGAGCAAATCTTTTCTTATATCCTGTTTTGCCTAAGAAGAGATGCCGGGAAAAGAACTCGACAAATGCGATCCATGGTGGAGGGTATATAAGATTCGGCCCGGCAGAACTTAGCACGCTTTTACTTGTTTTTTTTTTTATCGCGGGGATGAACGCTCTTCCAAAATTTTGAAAAATGTTTGTAGGATGCATGCATGTGGGTGTGTGTGTTTGTGTAAGGGAAGTTTTAATTGTATAATGTTGTTGGTTGATAAAATGCATTTTGTCTGATAATGTTATAATCATAGATGGATGAGTTGGCTTGTTTTGCCATTGGCATGTAGAGGAATTTTTCATGTTCGTAAAATCCATCGTTGCCGTCATCGTCGCTGTCCTGGTCGTGGTCGTGGTCGCCACGATTGTCGTCATCGTCATCAACATTGCAATCGCCATCAGCAATTATAGGCATTACTACCTCTTCGTTGGTACTACTACGATTTCTCACACTCTTACTCGCTCGTTTTCTCTCTCGCGACTGTTCTCTTTCTCATACTCTTTCACCCTGAGAAGCGCAACAGACGACTTTATATGGGCAGGCAGGCAAAGTAGTAAGGCGTTACATTTTACCTTCAGACCATTACAGGGCAGTCACAAAAACAGAAACTGGGTTGTGTTAATATTTTCACGTTTTCTTGTGGGATGTTTTTGTTTATTGTGATGCAAATTTGATGGCTTTGGAAGCGGCGAATGAATATGCCCGCCAAATATGTATATAGCGTCAGTGAGTGACCTCCAAAAAATTACAGCATGCAGATTATTGTACATACACTAGGAGCATATTTATTTGGGATGCACAGTGTTTGAAGTTGAAGGTTATTGGGAGACATGTGATATTTGAAAGAGACTATCTTAGGGATTTGAAACAAGTAAAAACGTGCTAAATTCGGCCTGGCCGAATCCCACCACCATGGATTCTGCTAAAAATTTGTACAAAATAAATTTTGTTGAATGGCATAATTTAATTCTACATACCAAGCTTCTGTAAAACCAGCAAAAACTAAAGCTTCTACGAAAAGTACAAGGAAGATCGAGAGACCGCTTTACATGGAAGCTACACTCCGAAAAATTAGTCTACTGATATCAGCAAACACTATCTGCTGATATTAAATTACAAATGTTGAACTTTTGAATAAATCCATTGAAAATTTTTGAAAGAACAATTTAGACATTTGTTACATATATAAGTAAAAACACGTTAGAGCGTGCTAAGTTCGGCCGGACCGAATCTTATATACCCTCCAAAATTAATCGCATTTGTCGAGTTCTATGCGCGGTATATCTTTTTAGACAAACAAAGAATATTGAATAAGAACTGTTATGCTATTGGAGCTATATCAAGTTATAGTCCGATTCGGACCATAAATGAATGCTGAACATTGTAGAAGCCATTGTGTAATATTTCAGTTCATTCCAATAAGAATTGCGTCTTGTAGGGGCTCAAGACACAAAATCGGGATATAGGTTTATATGGGAGCTGTATCAAAATATTGATCGATTCAGACCATATTAGTCACATATGTTGAAGGTCATGAGAGAATCCGTTGTACATAATTTCTGCCAAATAGGATGTGAATTGCGCCCTCTAGAGGTTCAAGAAGTCAAGATCGCAGATCGGTTTATATGGCAGCTTTATCAGGTTCTATACCGACTTACGCCATACTTAGCATCGTTATTGGAAGTCATAACAAAACACATGATGCAAAATCATGTCAGCCAAATCGGATGAGAACTGCGCGCTCTATTGGCTCAAGAAGTCAAGATCCAAGATCGGTTTATATGACAGCTCTACCAGATTATGGAGCGATTTGAATCATACTAAGCGAAGTTGTTGGAAATGATACCAAAACGAGAAACGAGAATTGCGCCCTCTAGAGGCTCAAGAAGTCAAAACACAAGATCGGTTTATATGGCAGCTATATCAAAACATGGACCGATTTAAACCAAACTTAACGATGTTGATGGAAATACTACCATCCCAATCGGATAAGAATTGCGCACTCTAGAGGCTCAAGAAGTCAAGACCCATGATCGGTTTATATGGCAGCTATATCAAAACATGGACCGATTTGGTCCATTTACAATCCCAACTGACCTACACTAATAAGAAGTATTTGTGCAAATTTTCAACGGCTAGCTTTACTCCTTCGAAAGTAGGCGTGCTTTCGATAGACAGACGGACGGACATGGCTAGATCGACATAAAATGTCACGACGATCAAGAATATATATACTTTATGGGGTCTCAGACGAATATTTCGAGTAGTTACAAACAGAATGACGAAATTAGTATACCCCCATCCTATGGGGGAGGGTATAAAAAGTAACAGTTATTTGGTCTGCCGTTACTTAAATTCGATATAAAATTAGCAAATCGTTGAAAATTTGGACAAATTTTAAGCAATATGCTTGTAAAATAGAAAATAAGATGGAATTTAGAAATCTTCTTACATATTTATGACATTTTTGAGATTTTTAAACTTTGAAAACAGTTGGAAATGTTTGCTGTTTTAACAACAAATTACTGCTATCCCATTTTCAGCAGTTTTTTTGCTGTTTCAGCAGACATTTTTGCTGATTTTACTAAAAATTTTCTATGATTGCATAACAGGTAATAGACTGATTTGAACCGCATTTGGCACAGTTGTTGGAAGTTATAACAGAACACCACCTGCAAAATTTAATCCAAGATTTTTGCTGTTTTTACAACAAATTTCTACGAGTGTATAACAGGTTATAGACTGATTTGAACCGCATTTGGTGTAGTTATTGGAAGTCATAACAGAACACCACATGCAAAATATAAGCTGAATCGGATAAAATTGCGGCTTCCAGGGGCTCAAGAAATTAAATTAGAACAAAGCAGAACACGACATGCATATTTTTAGCCAAATCAGACATAAATTGCGGCTTCCAGGCTCTCAAGAAGTCAAATCGGTAGATTGGTTTATATGGGAGCTATATCCAAATCAGAACCGATATGGCCTATTTGCAATCCCCAACGAACTACATCAACATTTAATGTCTGCGCAAAATTTCAAACGGCTATCTTTACGCGTTCGAACGCTATCGTGATTTCGACAGACGGACGGACATGGCTAGTTCGACTCAGAATGTCGAGACGATCAAGAATATACATACTTTATGAGGTCCTAAATCAATATTTCGAGGTGTTGCAAACGGACAAAGAAAAGTTGGATATCATCTCACGGTAGCGCTCACCATTCACAGTTACGTTACGATTCGCATCATCATGAAAAAAGTACGGCCCAATGATGCCACCAGCCCATAAACCGCACCAAACTGTGACATTTCTGGATGCATTGGTAGCTCGTGCAATGCTTCTGGCTGATCTTCACTCCAAAATCAACAACTCTGCTATTTACGTACACATTGAGCCAAAAATGAGCTTACGATAAATAAAAGAAGCGCGCGATGAACTTTCTTAACAGAGCACATATTTTGATAATAAAATAATTACGCTTGCAAATTATATCGTTAGTTAGTTCGTTTGCAAGACGATTCATAGTTAAATTATTGACCAAACGGAAGATGTTTGACAGGGAAACAAAACACGTTACGTGCGTGAGCTGTTTAAAACAGTGTTGCCAAAAAGATAATAGCTAAAATATCATCCTTTATATTCTTGATCGTCTTGAAATTCTTAGTCCTTTTATCCATGTCCGTCCGTCTGTCGAAAGCACGCTAACTATAGAAGGAATAAAGCTAAGCGCTTGAAATTTTGCACGAATACTTCCTATTAGTGTAGGTCAGTTGGGTTTTTAAGTGGCCCATATCGGTCCTTATTTTGATATAGCTGCCATATAAACTGATCTTGGACCTGGACTTCTTGAGCCTTTAGGCGTTGCAATTCTTGTCCGATTTGGCTAAAATTTTTATGAGGTGTTTTGCTACGGCTTTCAACAACTGTGCTATGTATGGTTCAAATGGGTTCATAACCTGATATAGCTGCCATATAAACCGATCTTGGATCCTGAATTCTACGGCCTGAAGAGGGTGCAATTATTGACTGATTTGGCTGAAATTGTTTATGAGGTGTTTTGCCATTTTCAACAGCTGTGCCAAGTACGGTCTACATCGGTTTACAACCTGATATAACTCCCATATAAACCGATCTCCCGATCATACTTTTTGAGCCTTTAGAGTGCGCAATTCTTATTCGATTTCTGCAACGACTTCTTCTTTGACCATCAACGTACATGCTAAATATGGTCTGATTCGGTCCATAACCTGATATAGCTCCCATATAAACAGATGTCATGATTTTACTTCTTGAGCCCCTATAAAACGCAATTCTTATTCGGTTTGGCTGGTATACATTACCAAACCAAGTATGGTCCGAATTGGTCCATTACCTGATATAGCTCCAATAGCATAGCAATTCTTACCCATTATCCTTTGTTTGCCTATAAAAAGAACAAAGAACTTGACAAGGACGGAAGGACGGACGGACGGAAATTTCAGCCAAATCGAACAAAATTTGCGGCTTATAAAGGCTCACTATGTCAAATCCGAAATCTGTTTAAATGGGAGCTATATCAGAGCTATATCAGGTTATACCCGATTTGGACCGCACATGAAATTTCCATCATGCCTTTATAATTTCTAATGTTCTCCTAATTTGTTGGAGATACAATAAGAAAAGGTGGTAGAACTGAAGTAGGTCAGTTGTAAACTTTTTCAAATGTCTTAGCGGCAAATGTAAATGTAATAAAAAACTTGCACTCATAGATAAAGGTCTGCTGACTAAAATTATTTTAACACATTTCCACACTTAATGTGGGTATTGAGTCAGTTTTTCGGCAAAATCGGACAATAAATGCGCCTTTTATGGTCGCAAGACCTTAAATCGAGAGATCGGTCTATATGGCAGCTATATCCAAATCTGAACCGATATGGGCCAGATTGCAGAAACATGTCGAAGGTCGTAACACAACTCACTGTCCCAAATTTCAGCAAAATTGGATAATAAATGTGGCTTTTATGGGGCTAAGACCCTAAATCGGCGGATCGGTCTATATGGGGGTTATATCAAGATATAGTCCGATAAAGCCCATCTTCGAACTTAACCTGCTCATGGACAATAATATTGAAGCTGTGCAAAGTTTCACCTCATCCTTCGGTGGTGGGTATAAAAACAAGTAAAAGCGTGCTAAGTTCGGCCCGGCCGAATTTTGGGAACCCAACACCATGGATTCTGCTAAAAGTTTATACAAAATAAATTAAGTTATATGGCATAATTTTATTCTATATACCAAACTTCTGTCAAACCACCAAAAATGTAAGCTTCTAGGAACCGAACACGCATGATCGAGTGACCGGTTTACATAGGATCTATATCAGGTTATAGACTGATTTTGGCCGTACTTGGCGCAGTTGTTGTTGTTACTACAAGCAAAATTTCAGGCAATTCGGACGAAAATTACGGCTTACAGGGCCTCAAGAAGTCTAATCGAGAGATCGGTTTATATGGGAGCTATATTTAAATCTCCACCGATAAAGCCCATTTGCAGTCCCCAACGACCTACATTGATATTAGGTATCTGTGCAAAATTTCAAGCGGCTAGCTTTACGCGTTCGACCTCCATCGTGATTTCGACAAACAGATCGATTCAGAACGACGAGACGATCAAGAATTTATATACCTTATGGGGTCTTAGACGAATATTTCGAAGTTTTTCAAACGGAATGACTAGATTAGTATACACCCATCCTAAGTTCGGCCCGGCCGAATATTATATACCCTCCACCATGGATCGCAAAAATAATGGATAAGGATTGTTATGCTATTGTGGCTATATCAATTTATAGTCTGATTCGGACCTTAAATGAATTTAGTGTTTAAGACCATAGTCGAATTTATATGGTAATATTTCAGTCCATTCGGATTAGAATTGCACCTTGTAGGGGCTCAAGAAGCATAATCGGGAGAACGGTTTGTATGGGAGCTGTATCAGGCTATAAATCAATTTTCACCATATAAGACACGTATATTGAAGGTCATGGGAGAAGCCGTTGTACAACATTTCAGCCAAATCGGATAAGATTTGCTCCCTCTAGAGGCCTAAGAAATCAAGATCCCAGTTCGGTTTATATGGCAGCTATATCAGGTCATGTACCCATTTGAATCATACTTGGAACACTTGTTGGAAATCATATTCAAACATCTCATGCAAAACTTCAGCCAAATCGGATGAGAATTGAGCCCTCTAGTTGCTCAAGAAATCAAGATCCATGATCGGCTTATATGGCAGCTGTATCAAAACATGGACCTATATATGGACCATTTACAATCTGACCTATACTGATTAGAAGTATTTGTGTAAAATTTCAAGCATTTAGCTTCAATTGATTTTACTATAGCACCATATTACATATCATCCCCTACGATGTAACTGGAAGCAGCCGAGTCTACGAACCGGATTTCAAAAATAAGTTAAAAAAAAATTGCGATAACAATTTTATTAATTGGACTAATTAAAAATTTAATTGAAAAAACCGAAAAATGTCAATATTTTGTTTTTATTGGATAAATAAAAAAATTTATTGAAAATTTAAAATTTTTCCATAATTTTTTATTGAACATGCAATTTTTTCAATTACTTCTTCAAAAGCGATGATTGATATTATCATTTTCATGATTCAAGCAGTTTCGATTAAAATTTCGTAATTGACACCGATTTTATTTTTTCTATGAAAGATAAAATAAAATTTACTCTAAAGACATGTTCATGTCTTTCAATTTTTCGATTTAGTCTTTGGATGAATTTTGTTTTTAGAGAGCATTTTTTTACAATTTTGTATTTAGAATTTTTGTTTTTATACCCACCACCATAGGATGGGGGTACACTTTTCTGGTCATTCCGTTTCTAATACCTCGAAATATTGATCCCCATAACATATATATAGGAGGCCACCGTAGCGCAGAGGTTAGCATGTCCGCCTATGACGCTGAACGCCTGGGTTCGAATCCTGGCGAGACCATCAGAAAAAATGTTCAACGGTGGTTTTCCCCTCCTAATGCTGGCAACATTTGTGAGGTACTATGCCATGTAAAACTTCTCTCGAAAGAGGTGTCGCACTGCGGCATACCCGGTCGGACTCGGCTATAAAAAGGAGGCCCCTTATCATTGAGCTTAAAACTTGAATCGGACTGCACTCATTGATATGTGAGAAGTTTGCCCCTGTTCCTTAGTGGAATGTTCATGGGCAAAAATTTTTTTTTTTTTAAATATATATATTCTGGATGGGGTCTGATTCGAACTAGCCATGTCCGTCCGTCGAAATCACAATAGCGGTCGAACGCGTAGGGCTAGCCGTTTGAAATTTTGCACAAGTTCCTTATATTTATGTGAGTCGTTGGGGATTGCAAATGGGCCATATCGGTTCAGATTTAGATATAGCTCCCATATAAACCGATCTCCCGAATTGACTTCTTGAGCCCCTGGAAGTCTCAATTTTTTTTTTCGATTTGGCTGAAATTGTGTACATAGTGTTCTGTTATGATTTGCAACATTTGTGCAAAGTACAGTCCAAATCGATCAAGAACCTGATGTAGTTCCCATATAAACCGATATCCCCGATTTGACTTCTTGGGCCCCTGGAAGCCTAAATTTTCAACCGATTTGGCTGAAATGTTGTACATGGTGTTCTGTTATGAATCCCAAATCTAGAACTATTGGGTTGCCCAAAAAGTAATTGCGGATTTTTCATATAGTCGGCGTTGAAAAATTTTTTCACAGCTTGTGACTCTGTAATTGCATTCTTTCTTCTGTCAGTTATCAGCTGTTACTTTTAGCTTGCTTTAGAAAAAAGTGTAAAAAAGTATATTTGATTAAAGTACATTCTAAGTTTTATTAAAAATGCATTTACTTTCTTTTAAAAATCCGCAATTACTTTTTGGGCAACCCAATAGCTCCCATGTTTCCCAAGATTAGGCCCGCCGAACTTAGCAAGCTTTTACTTGTTTTTTTTTTTAATTTTGTCTTTAGATTAAACTTCATTAAAAATGTGCTTTAGAGTAAATTCTATTTTGACATTATAGATTTCTTTTTTGCTCTAAATTGCGCTTTTGCTTTGGCAAACACACATTTAACACTTTCAACTTTGGTGCCTTATTTAACCTAAGCTAACCTAATTGCAACTGCTGTCCACAATTAACAAAACAAATGTATGAGGCCAAATGCCGCCAAATTACACACACTTACTACTAAACCAAATCCTGATTGAATATGCACACATGCAGCACCGAGTAAATAAAACGCGTCATCGCTGTCAATGCCTGTTGTTGTTGAAAACCTAAAATTTTGGTGTATATTTTGGCCACTTATGCTTTCTTCCTGTCATTCTGATTTTTTTTTTGAGCGGGGGGTTAAACTTGAAAACATTTCCAAGTGGACGAACAACAAAACTGCAGCGAGATGCGAGAGCTTTGTTGCAATTCACGCACTTTGTATGCTCTCAGCCGAGGAGAAACACCTCAGCCCACATACACACGCATACCGAATGCACACACCCTTTAGAATGCATTCTTACACTGACTAGTACTGCATGCTGAGTGAATGAGGACTAATGTGGTGGATAATGGCGAAGTGCTGGTAATGCTGCTGATGGTGCTTTCATTAAATGTGGTGTTTGTTCTACTGCTACTACTACTGCTCTAAATTCCTTTATTTTTGGTATTGCGCTCAGGGTAAATGACCTGATTAAAGTTTAAATTTCCAGTTAAATACGATAATGAGGTCAAATGAGACAATGCACACATGCCAACACACACACACAAACACACTTAGATATATTGTGGCTACTACTTATATACATACTTAGCCAAGTTCATTTGGTATGTATGTGTGGAAATAAGTGTACGTGATTGTGTTGGCTTGAAGTTATGTGCAACAACATAATGTCGTATCCTTGAATATTGGCTAAATGGACAAATACTAATAATAATAAGGCGGCTGCTGCTGTTGATTATGCTGATACTGAGGCGGCCCAAGCACATAATTAACATAGTTTTCGCACAAGCTCAAAGCAATCTCAGAGAGAGGCAGAGACAGAGGCATCCACAGCCTAAGCAGTAGACAATAATGACTGCCCACTTGGGGGCCAGTAATGAGGTTGTTTACATTTGCCAGCTACAGCTACAACTGCTGTTGCTTTTGGCCTTGGCTATGTCTACTTAGATTTTAATAAGGTAAATGCTTATTTTTAAGTAGGTGGTGGTGGTATTTCATTCAAGTTCAATATGTATGCACACACAACCACATGCACTCAAACCTGGAATAAGTGTGTTGGTATTACATCCCAGCAGGCCGCGTAGTCAAGACGTCTTGAAAGAAGCGTGCATGACCATGTTAGATAGTTGAATACGTACAGCCGTCAGCCCATACAAATCGTTGATAACATTTTCATATAGTTGTAGCGAAAATCATGCATGACATTTTAAGCGACATTGTTAACAAACATGCTATCATATCTCATGACAATTCAAGTGACAAGTTTGTCTTACAATTTTAACAAGTAAAAGCGTGCTAAGTTCGGCCGGGCCGAATCTTATATACCCTCCACCATGGATCGCATTTGTCGAGTTCTTTTCCCGGCATCTCTTCTTAGGCAAAAAAGAATATAAGAAAAGAGTTGCTCTGCTATTAAAACGATATCAAGATATGGTCCGGTTCGGATCACAATTATATTATATGTTGGAGACCTGTGTAAAATTTCAGCCAATTCGTATAAGAATTGCGCCCATTGGGGCTCAAGAAGTAAAATAGAGAGAACGATTTATATGGGATCTGTATCGGGCTATAGACCGATTCAGACCATAATAAACACGTTTGTTGATGGTCATGAGAGGATCCGTCGTACAAAATTTCAGGCATATCGGATAATAATTGCGACCTCTAGGGGTCAAGAAGTCAAGATTCCAGATCGGTTTATATGGCAGCTATATCAAGTTATGAACCGATTTGAGCCTTATTTGACACAGTTGTTGAAAGTAAAAATAAAATACGTCATGCAAAATTTCAGCCAAATCGGATAGGAATTGCGCCCTCTAGAAGCTCAAGAAGTCAAATCCCCAGATCTGTTTATATGGCAGCTATATCAGGTTATGAACCGATTTCAACCATACTTGGCACAGTTGTTAAATATAATAACGAAATACCTCGTGCAAAAATTCATTCAAATCGGATAAGAATTGTGCCCTCTAGAGGCTCAAGAAGTCAAGACCCAAGATCGGTTTATATGGCAGCTATATCAGGTTATGGACCGATTTAAACCATGCTTGGCATATTTCTTGGGTATCATAACAAAACACGTCGTGCGAAATTCCATTCCATTCGGATAAGAATTGCGCCCTCTAGAGGCTCAAGAAGTCAAGACCCAAGATCAATTTATATGGCAGCTATATCAGGTTATGGACCGATTTAAACCATACTTAGCACAGTTGTTGGATATAATAACAAAATACCTCGTGCAAAAATTCATTCAAATCGGATAAGAATTGTGCCCTCTAGAGGCTCAAGAAGTCAAGACCCAAGATCGGTTTATATGGCAGCTATATCAGGTTATGGACCGATTTAAACCATGCTTGGCATAGTTCTTGGGTATCATAACAAAACACGTCGTGCGAAATTCCATTCCATTCGGATAAGAATTGCGCCCTCTAGAGGCTCAAGAAGTCAAGACCCAAGATCAATTTATATGGCAGCTATATCAGGTTATGGACCGATTTGAACCATACTTGGCATAGTTGTTGGATATCATAACAAAACACGGCGTGCAAAATTTCATCCTAATCGGATAAGAATTGCGCACTCTAGAGGCTCAAGAAGTCAAGACCCAAGATCGGTTTATATGGCAGCTATATCAAAACATGGACCGATATGGCCCATTTACAATACCAACCGACCTACACTAATAAGAAGTATTTGTGCAAAATTTCAAGCGGCTAGCTTTACTCCTTCGGAAGTAAGCGTGCTTTCGACAGACAGACGGACAGACGGACGGACATGGCTAGATCGACATAAAATGTCACGACGATCAAGAATATATATACTTTATGGGGTCTCAGACGAATATTTCGAGTAGTTACAAACAGAATGACGAAATTAGTATACCCCCCATCTTATGGTGGAGGGTATAAAAAGAAATAAAATTTCTCAAAAAAAAAATAAAATGTGCTGACTTTTTCAAGGACACAGATGGGGAATTCGTCGACAATAAAATTGTATAACAGACAATCTGTTAGACACGTCAGCAGATATTTCATATCGGTGACAAAATTCAAATTGTCTTAAAGAAGTCTATGAAGACAATGCCATGATAGACGTTTGGACTGCTAGCATCTTATCTTCACTATCATATAATAGGACATTTGATTGTGTGCCGGCCGGCCAGCCAAACACCCAGCCATGTGCCATGATAATCAGTTTGTGGTTATATATTAATGTGATTGTAAATAATAACAGCAACATAACGCAAACGTCATGGCCAAGATGGTCGTCATGGTCATGACCCTGGCATTGACTGACTTACTACTACTATTCTTGGCAATGTCATAGCACATAATATACCAAATATAATACAGCACTACAATAATTATAAGTCATAATAATAATAATAATAATAATAATAATAACAATTATAATAAGGATATAAAGCATAAGGTGTAAGCCATTTACAAGTTTAGTCCACTTAACTATATTAAGCGAAATGGTCATGGGTTTATTGCATATGTATATGTGCAATACTATTCGAAGATAATTAGAGTTCATACACAATTGTATTGAATCCATTATAAATATAAAAATGAAAGTGTTGCACTTTATTTGTTTACTAGCTGACCCGGGCCCGCTCCGCTGCGCCTTCTTTTACTTCATATGGAACAAAAGTTTCCTTGCAATATTTATTTGCGACAATTAAAGAGCTTTTAGTGAAATACCATGCTACGAAAATAGTAAATCGCTTGACTAACAGTTTAACAATATAAGTGCCTTTATCAGAATCCCATATGATCTTTATAAGTCTACGAATTTAAGACTTTATTTCAGCCCGACATTCTCATGATACCTGATTTAGGGGTGTTTTCGGGGGTGAGGTGGTCCCCCAGACACTTGGCCCTGAAAAAATATCAGAATCGTGCTCTTCTTTCAAATACCATTTATTTAAACCCCATATTGCCATTGGTTTTGAGGGGGAGATTATAGGATGAGGCGTCCCCCAAATACATGACGCCAAAATAGGTTATCAAATTCGTTTTCTAATCTCAAATACGTTTCATTTGAGCCACATATTGGCATGGTCGGTAAAATTTTACACTTTGGCGGAGTGTTTTGGGAAAGGGGTTACGCCCTTAATGCATAGTCCTACATTTGGATACCAAATTCGTATTCTACTCCCAAATGCCTTTATTTGGGCCCCACATTGCGATGGTCAGTAAAAAATTGCTTGTTGGGGGGCATTTTGGGAAAGGGGTATACCCCGAGAAAATTGGTCCCGAAAGTGGGTATCAATTCTTGCTCTACCCCCCAATACCTTTCATTTAAGCTCCACATTGACATGGTGGGTAAATATGCTCGATTTAAGGGTGTTTTGGGGATTGGGGTAGTCCCCAAAACACTAAACCCGTAAAATATATCAGCAACGTGCTTCATTCTCATATATCTATATATATAATTTATTTGAAGCCCATATGCCATTGGCCTCAAAATTAAATATCAAATTTGTTTTGTAACCTCACCTAAACTCCTTATTGCAAAAGTCAGCAAATATGTCTGGTTTGGGGTATTGGCCCTATGGTGGTGGGACGTCTTCTAGACAGTTGGTCCCTAATGTTGATATCAGATACTACTGGTCTACTCCAAAATACCTTTCATTTTAGGCCCATATTTCTATAGTCAGCAAACATGACCGGCTTGGGGGGTGTTTTGGGGGATGGACGGCCACTCAGTGAGTTGGCCTTGAAAATATTGAAAATATTTTTTATAAGAAAGTAAATGCATTTTTAATAAAACTTAGAATGAACTTTAATCAAATATACTTTTTTTACACTTTTTTTCTAAAGCAAGCTAAAAGTAACAGCCGATAACTGACAGAAGAAAGAATGTAATTGCAGAGTCACAAGCTGTGAAAAAATTTGTCAACGCCGACTATATGAAAAATCGGCAATTACTTTTTGGGCAACCCAATATATATCGGATTCGTGTTCTACTCTAAAAACCCTCTTATTTGAGCCTCATATTGCAATAGTCATCAAATACTTCCTATTTGGATGGTGTTGTGGGGTACACTTTTCCCGAGTATTGATATCAGATTCGTGCTTTACTCCAAAAGACCTTTCATTTGAGCCCCATATTGCTATGGTCGTAAATTTGTCCCCTTTGGGGGAGAGGCGGCCCCCTAAACACTTGGACCCATATTTGGATATCAGATTCGAATTCCACCCTAAAATACGTTTTATTTAAGCCCCATATTCCTATGGTCAGTAAATAAGTCCTGCTTGGGGGGTGTTATGGGGGTTGGGGTGGTCCCCCAGAAACGTGGTCCCACATTTGGATATCAGCTTCGTATTCTACTCGCAAATATCTTTCATTTGAGTCCCATATTGCCATGGTCGGTAAATATGTCCGATTTAGGGGTGTTATGGGGTTTGGGGTGGTCCCCCCAGAAACGTGGTCCCACATTTGGATATCAGATTCGTATTCTACTCGCAAATATCTTTCATTTGAGTCCCATATTGCCAAGGTCGGTAAATATGTCCGATTTAGGGGTGTTATGGGGGTTGGGGTGGTCACGCTAACACTTGGTCCGACAATTGGATATCAGTTAAGTTTTCTAGTCTTAATTACCTTTCATTTGAGTCCCATATTGTCGTGATTGGGGTAAGTATATGATTGGTAGGTTTTAGGGTGGGGCGGCCCCCCTAGGTACCCCATCCGAAATTTGGATACCAAATTTTTATTGTTAGAGTACTATATGAGAGCACACAAAATTTTGCTTAAATCGCACCACCCATCTCCGAGATCTGGCGTTTCTGAAAATTAGGGTAAGGGGGAGTGTCCGCCCCCCCTTCAGATATCAAAAAATTTAGTACCCTATTTCCATCACGGGATCATTATGCACCATCTGTGAAAATTCAGCACCATCTGTGAAAATATCGGCTGTGCATCCGGTAGGATTCCACCAGATCATCGGTCCCAAGTGGAGGATGTAGTTAACGATCGGATTTTTGAACATGTGTGGAACTCTGTAGAGTGTCCACCCATATAAATGATGAGCTGCGAGTTTAGAGGAGACATCTTTACGCTGCGTTTTGCGTCGGCGGAATGTATTAATACCGTAAAACAGCTCATCAGAGGTATTCACGCTCCTTGGGAAGGCGTAAAGCTCGTTCTTTTGAGAAAGGTGGATATCCCCCAGCTAATCAAGGGATGGGGCAGTAAATTTGCGACGGAACGCATGTTGGAATACTTGGGCAAGCAAAACCAAGGTTTGGTCGCAGAGAAGTGGGAGGTCTTCCACAGGGAGGAGGAGGAGCACTAGTTTGGCTAAGACTAATGGCATGGCGCACTACGGGAGCAAAGCTGTCTTTTTCAAGATTGGGAAGACTAGGATAGGCAGAAATTTTCATTCTGCGACACCAGGTGACTCAACATCGCCCAAAAAACAGGGGTCCGACAACGAGTCAATCACGGCATCTCTTAATATTGGAGAGACTATGAGAAGCAAAGATCGTAATACTAAAATATCTGGCAGTGTAGTGGCGAGAGTCCCAACACAGCCTAACAAACAGGAACCCGACGACGGACCCATCACAGACTTAAAGATTCGGAATACTGGGATAGGTAAAGATCCTAATATTGAAACATAAGGTAGCGCAGCTACAGGAGACTCAATGCAACCCAACGAACAGGGAGCCGATAATGGTACCATCACCTACTCCCAAGAAGCCCATTTACTTAAGATTTGGAAGGCTAAGATAGGCAAAGATCCTAGTATTGAAACACCAGGCAGAACAGGGAATGGAAACCCAATAAAGCTTAACGAACCTGACCATCCCATCGGGACCCGACGATGGAACCATTGGAGAGAGAAGACTAGACTAGGCAAAGAACCTAAAACGATGACATCAGGCAGTGCAGTGAGAGAAAAGTCAAAGCAGTCTAATGAACTGGGAGCAGACAATGAGATCATCACCTACTCCCAAGATGCCCATTTACTGGAGGACCAATGATTGAGGTAATCCAGATAAACCTTCACCGGAGCGAGACTGCTACACACGCTCTGATGGAGAAAATCAGCAAGGGACAAAGTTTCTGCAATGAACCATATCAACTACCAATTATTCTATGCTAACACTGGTACTCGGCCGGGGACCTGCGTTATTTGTCATAAAAATTTGAATTATATATTTTCCCCAGAGTTGTCAACGTCAGATGCAACAGTGGTGAGACAGGGAGACGGTGGAGCATACCTGGCATCACTTTATCTGCCTTTCTACTCTCCGACACCGTCGGAACTGCAACGGCTGGTGAGGAAATCAAAACAGACAGGAAACGAGGGACTAATAGGGTGCAATGCGAACTCTCACAACATTTCGTGGGGTAGTACCAACACTAATAAGCGGGGCCAAGCCCTGGCAGATTTCTTGAATACTAACGACCTAATTACACTTAATATTGGTTGGAAACCAACTGGACAAAATTCGGAAGGCTACTCAGAAGAAGACTAGGGCAAGATAATTTAGATTGTCCTAGCATAGAAGACATTGACGAAAATGTTAACAAGATTACAACTGCACGGATGGGATCCTTCGAAGATAGTTATCCTCTTCGGGAAAGGAAATCAGCCCTAGAAACTCCCTGGATGACCGGGAAGATTCGCATTATTGGGAAAGAGGTCCGCACACTTTTTAACAGAGCACGTCGTAAAAAGGCGGACTTTTATTGGGATGTGTATTACACACGGCTCAAGTAATACAATAAGATTTCCAGAGCGGCAAAGCGAGCCTCCTGGAAGCTTTTCTGCGAACAGGTGGCTAGCGTTAATGACGCCAAGATAAAAAATTTTCTGTCAAAAACCCATGTTCAAACTGAAACTTTAGTAGACAACATGGGAGTGAGAGCAGAGACAACGGAGGACATGTTCAGGCTTTTGATGAAACCCATTTTCCACAGGATACGAAGGGACTCACGGAGACACTGGAGTCTTGAAATAATGACATTGATCAAAGGTTTATAATAACGGAATTTATGGTGAAGGAATCCTTGAGGAGCTTCAAACCATTTAAGTCACCCGGACCTATTCCGTCTTACTACAGAAAGAGGCAGACTATCTGGCGCCTCGTCTGGCCAAAATGTTTACAGCGTGCCTAGGACTTTCATATACTCCGAAAGTCTGGCAGGATGCAAAGGTGGTGTTTATACCCTATCACGGCAAGGCTAGTTATGCGACACCAAAGGCATACAGACCCATAAGCCTTAAGTCCTTCCTCTACTCAAAACCATGAAACGTATTGTGGACACCATGATAAAAAGTATGACATCCAGCGAACTGCTCAAATACAAACAGCACGCCTTTGTCAAGGGAAGTTCGGTGGAGACCGCCTGTTCGAGAGGAAGACGAAGATGTGCCAATTTAACGCACCACGTTTCCTCAATAAGAAGATTTCGATATCTGACAAGGTCAAATACTTAGGTGTGATCTTGGACAGGAAACTGAATTGGAAGTGTCACATTCAGGAGCGTACTGAGAAGGCTCACAGATGTTTGGCACTATGTAGGCTCGAAATGGGGCCTGAATCCTCTACACTGGCTCTACAGGAGCGTGATTAGACCAATACTTACTTACGCCTCAGTAGTTTGGTGGACTGCTATGGAGAAAAAGTGCAACATAAGGACCATACAACAGGTTCAGAGAACATGTTGTCTTGGCATAGGCTGAGCGATGAGGACTACGCCCACTAGGGAACTGGATACTATTCTAGATGTCCGACCCATTGACATACAGAATTAATGTGAGACAGCCACTACGGCTATGAGACTTAAGGTGACGGGAGAATGGATTGAGGATGGGAGCGCTCATACCATCGCGGTATATTCGAGGCGACGATAGGAAACCTGGAAGGAAGTGAAGAGGTTTCTGATCGGATACTTGAGATGAACCTTGAAGTCGAGTGCGAGGCACTGCTGCCATCGGCACAGTATTGGAATGACGGAACCCTACTATTGCCATCTGGAAGATCATGTTACACGGATGGATCAAAGCTAGAGGACAGAGTGGGCCTGGGGGTATGCATTGAGAACCCAGGTACGGATATCTGTTTTAGACTGCCTGACCATAATACGGTCCTGCAGGCGGAGATCCGGGCGATCACGGAATGCGTGAGGTGGTCTGGTTCTAACGCGAGGATGTCGAGTGTGAACATCTTTACCGACAGTAAAATTGCCACTAGGGCAATAACAACCAGGACGGTAAGGTCACGAACAGTCTTGCAGTGTAAGAAGGAGATTAACGTCTTCACTGAGGATGGGAAAATCCGCATCGTTTGGGTGCCGGGCCATAACGGAGTAAGGGGAAATGAAAGGGCAGACGGCCGGGGAAGGCCAGAGGACTGCCGTCAATAAACTTGGTTAACCCAAAGCCTTTCGGGGGGTCGACGCAGTCCGAATTAAGGGAGTGGGCGACGAATGTGCATGCAACATTGTGGAACAGCGAAACGGTCGGTAGGACGGCGAAAATCCTATGAGAGAATCCAGATCGTGCGAAGACGAGGCTGTTACTGAAAGGAAGCAAGAAGGAGATCAGTATATCTATTGGTATCATAATAGGGCACATAGGACTATAAGCTCACTTATGTAAAATCTGTGCGGCAAGTGATAGCATGTGTAGGGCAAGCGTGGAAGATGATGAGACGTTGGAGCATTTCCTTTGCGGTACTTAGGTGGAGATAAAATATCAGACATGAACAAACTTAAGGGAATGGTATTGAAAACAATTAAGGATTTTGTAAATAGCACGGAATTCTAAACTTAAAAAATTTCTTTTTAGAGGTTACCCTATAGCTTTTGGAGCACACAACAAGCCGATTACTGGCTTAGGTGTATATCTATAGTGGCATGGGTCGGATTAATATCTCCACTCTCTTTTTAACCTAATTTAACCTAATCTAATGCGCCTTTTATAGACCCAAGACCGGTGTGTTGCAAACGGAATGGTGAGTACAAAAAAACACCTCTTGCTAAATTTTGTGAAGATCGGATGAAAATTGTGGTCATTACGGCCTAAGAAGGCCATATCATATGAAAGTTATATATGGGAGTTATATCTAAATCAGAACCGATTGTGATAAAATTATGCACATGTGTTGAGGCGAAAAAAAATACCTCTTGCTAAATTTTGTGAAGATCGGATTAAAATTTTGGTGTCTACAGCCTTAAAAGTTCATATCGGATGAATGATATACATGTGAGCTATATCTAAAACTGAACCGACTGAGATGAATTTTTGCACACATATTGGGATGTTGAATGAAATGTTTCATGCTAAATTTTGTGAAGATCAGACAAAAATTGTGGCCACTACGGCCCTAGAAGGCCATATCGGATGAAAGATATACAGGGTGGCTGATGAATATTGCTACAATGATGAATATTGCTACATTTTTTTTTCGGTGTATGGAATACATTTTTCTTTTATTCATGTTAAATTAAATTATTAAATTAATTATTAAATTATTATTAATTAAATTAATTAATTAATTAATTAAATTAATTATTAAATTATTATTATTAAATAGAAAAAAAGTTATTACATTTTTTTTTGGTAGCGGCTTTCATCAGCCACCCTGTATATGGGCGCTATGTTTAAATCTGTTGCGATTTTTTTAAAAATCAATAGCATTCGTCTTGTGTAAATTTTGTGACAATCGAACAACAAAAACGACCATAAGATGGTGTCCGTCGGTCGTCTGTATGCCGAAAGCACGCTTTCGAAGGAGTAAAGTTAATTAGTGTAGGTCGGTTGAGATTTTAAATGAGACATATCAGTCCATGTTTTGATATAGCTGCCATATAAACGGATCTTGGATCTTTATTTCTTGAGGCACTAGATTGCGCAATTCTTATCAGATTTGGCTGATCGTTTAAATCGGTACATAACCTCATATAGATCCCATATAAACCGATTCGGGATCTTGACTTCTTAGGGAGTAATTCTTATCCAATATGGTTGAAATTTTGCATATGTTTCGTTTCGTTATGACTTTCAACAATTGTGCCAAATATGGTTCAAATCGGTTCATTACCTGATATAGCTGTGATATAAACCGATCTGAGATCTTGACTTCTTGAGCCTCTAGAGGGCGCAATAATTATCCGATTCGGTTGAAATTTTGTACAACAGCTTTTTCCATAACATATTTGACACGTATGTTGAAACGTGTCAAATATGTTCTGAATCGGTCTGTAGCCTTATACAGCCCCCCATATAAACGGATCTCCCTGTTTCACTTCTTGAGTCCCTAAAGGGAGCAATTCTTATTCGATTTGGCTGAAATTTAATACAATGTTTTACACTATGGTCTCCAACATTCAGATCAATTATGGTCGGAATCGGACCTTAACTTGATAAAGCTCCAATAGCATAAAATCGGGAAAAGAACTCGACAAATGCGAGCAATGGTGGAGGGTATATAAGACTCCTCCCGACCGATCTTAGCACGCTTTTACTTGTTTTTGCCTTTAAAAGATGGAATTATCCGATTTGGCTGAAATTTCGCACATGATGCTTTGTTATGATTTCCAACAACCCTGCTAAGTGTGGCTCAAATCGGTTGATAAGTTGATATAGCTCCCATATAAACCGGTCTCCCGATTTCTCTTCCTGTGCCTCTAGCGAGCACAATTTTGCATGATGACTTCTGTTATGATCTTCAATAAAAGTGCTAAAAAAATCGGTCTAAAAAAATGATTTTGTTGAAATTGGTTCACTAAGCCATATTTAAACAAGTAAAATCGTGCTAGTTCGTACTGGCCGAATCTTGTATACCCTCCACCATGAATGGGATTTATTAAGTTTGACCGATATCTCTTTATAGGCAAACGAAGGATAATGGAGAGAATTGCTATCCTACTTGAGCAATACCAAGTTATGATCCGATTAAGGCCATACTAAGTATGGCTGTTGGATACCAAAGTGGAATTCATTGGGCTCAAGAAATAACATCGGAAGATCGGTTCATATGGTAGCTATATCAGGCTGTGAACCGATTAAAACCATACTTGGCACAGTTGTTGGCAGTCAAAACAAACCACTTCATGTTAAATTTCAGCCAAATAGGTTAATTATTGCGCCCTCTAGCGGCTCAAGACGATCCGAGATCGGTTTATATGGGAGCTATATCCGGTTATGGAGAGATTTGGACCATATTTTGCACCTGTGTTGAGGGTCATAAGACAAGTTGTTGTTCTAAATTTCAGCGAAATTACGCCCTGCAAAGGCTCAAGAGGTATGTTGGAATGTTAAAGGTCATAGAAAAAGTCACTGCGTAAAATCTCAGCCAATCGTATAAGAATAAGGGCGTCTAGAGGGTCAAAATGTATAATCGGGGGATCGGTTTATATATTATACACAGCTATATCAAAACATGAACAGATGTAGCCCATTTACAATCCCAACCGACCTGCACTAGCAAGAAGAAATTGTGCAAAATTTCAAGCCGATAGCTTCAATCCTCAATCGGACATGGCCTAATCGACTTAAAAATGTCTAGACGATCACGAATATATATACTTTATCGGCTCCCCATCCTATGGTGGAGGGTATAATATCCAACAAAAGAATTTTGCCAAAATTTCTTAGAAATGTGTGCATTAGAGTAATTTTTATACCCTCCACCGTAGGATGGGTGAGTACTAACTTTGTCATTCCGTTTGCAACACATCGAAATATTTGTCTAAGACCCCATAAAGAATATATATCCTTAATCGGCATGGCATTTTAAGTCGATCTCGAAAGCACGTTAACTTTTGAAGGAGTAAAGCTAAGCGCTTGGAATTTTGCACAAAACCTTCCTATTAGTGTAGGTCGGTTGGGATTGTAAATTTTCCATATCGGCTCACATTTAGATATGGCTCCCATATAGGTAAGGTTATGTTGAAATAATCCCTCATGCCACTATGGGCATACACCTAAGCCAGTAATCGGCTTGTTGTTCTCTCTAAATACTAAAAAGTAACCTCGAAAAAGAACATTTAAGTCAGGAATTCCGTGCTGCTGACAAAATCCCTAGTTATTTTCCATACCATGTCTCTTAGATTGTTTATGTCTGGTATTGAGTCCCAACCTAAGTGCCAGTGTCTGTTAGCCGCAAAAGCCAGGCAATGACATAGGAAATGCTCCAATGTCTCATTATCTTCCCCCGCATGCCCTACACATGCTATCACTTGCCGCACCGATTTCGCTTAAATGACCTCGTAGTCCTTTGTGTCCTGTTATGATACCGAAAGCTTTATTAACCTCCTTCTTGCTTCCTTTCAGTAATAGCCTTCTCTGTTATTTTTCTGGATGCCAAGATTGTTGACTGCAGTCCTCTGGGCTTCACTGCCAAAACGTCTGCTTGTTCATTCCCCCTTACACCCAAACGATGCGGATTCCAGTGTCATTCTCGCTAATCTCCTTTTTATACTCCAAGACTGTTCGTGACTTTACCGTCCTGGTTGTTATTGCCCTTATGGCAAGTTTACTGTCCGCAAAGATGTTCACACTCGAAGTCTTCGTGTGAACACCACACCACCTCACGCATTCCCTGATCGCCCGAATCTATGTCTGCAGGATCGTATTATGGTCAGGCAGTCGAAAACAGATCTAAGTCCCTGAGTTCTCAATGTAGATCTGACAGATGGCAATTGTACAATTCCGTCTATCCAAGACTGTGGCTCTGGCAGCAGTGTCTCGCACTCGACCTCAAGTGCATCTCAGGTATCCGATCGGAAATCCGACCACAAATTATGATTTGGCAGCCCGAACAATTTTTCCAAATACCGAGGTGTTCAAATGTAGGGGCCTGCTAAGAGGCGCCCGGACCACATAGGGCCTTCAAACTTTGCACATGATCTTGATAACACCTCAGTTTTAACCCGTTTAAAGAGTTATCTCTAACAGTTCTCACACGGCATATTTTTATACCCACCACCGAAGGATGGGGGTTTGCAACACATCGAAATATCCATTTCCGACCCTATAAAGTATATATATTCTTGATCAGCGTAAAAATCTAAGACGATCTATATATGTCCGTCCGTCTGTCCGTCTATCTGTTGAAATCACGCTACAGTCTTTAAAAATAAAGATATTGAGCTGAAATTTTGCACAGAGTCTTTTTTTGTCCCTAAGCAGTTCGAAGATGGGCTATATCGGACTATATCTTGATATAGCCCCCATATAGACCGATCTGCCGATTTAGGTTCTTAGGCCCATAAAAGCCACATTTATCATCCGATTTTGTTGAAATTTGGGGTAGTGAGTTGTGTTAAGCCCTTCGACATCCTTCGTCAATTTGGCTCAGATCGGTTCAGATTTGGATATAGGTGCCATATAGACCGATCCTCAGATTTAGGGTTTTAGGCCCATAAAAGCCACATTTATTATCCGATTTCGCTGAGATTTGAGACAGTGAGTTGTCTTAGGCCCTTCGACTTCCTTCGTTAAATTGGCCCAGATCGGTTCAGATTTGGATATAGCTGCCATATAGACCGATCCTCCGGTTAAGTGTCTTAGGCCCACAAAAGCCACATTTATTATTCGATTTTCATGAAATTCGGGACAGTGAATTGTGTAAGGCCCATCGACATCCTTCGTTAATTTGGCTCAAATCGGTTCAGATTGGATATAGCTGCCATATAGATCGATCCTCCGATTTATGGTGTAAGGTCCATAATAGCCACATTCATTATCCGATTTTGCTGAAATTTGGGACAGTGAGTTGTGTTAGGCCCTTCGACATATTTCTTCAATTTGGTTTAGATCGGTTCAGATTTAGATACAGCTGCCATATAGACCGGTTTCTTGATTTATGGTTTTGGGCCCATAAAATGCTCAGTTATTGTCTGATGTCGCCGAAATTTGGAGCAGTGAGTTAAGTTAAGCCCCTTGACATACTTCTGCAATATCGCACAGATCGGTCCAGATTTGGATATAGCTGCCATATAGACCGATATCTAGGTTTTAGGTTTTGGGGCGATAAAAGACGCATTTATTGTCCGATGTCGCTGAAATTTGGGACGGTGAGTTGTGTTAGGTCCTTCAATATCCTTTTTAAATTTGATCCAGATCCGTCCAGATCTGCCATATAGACCGATATCCCGATTTATAGTCTTGGTCCCATAAAGTCGCATTTATAATCTGATTTCACTTAAATTTTCCACAGTGGCTTATGCTAATCATTTCGACATCCGTTTAGTACATGGTTCAAATCGGTTTAATTTTAGATATAGCTACTTAAAAGACCAATATTTTGTTATACGCAATTGAAAAATGACTTGTACTTATAAGTATTTGGTCCCAATCGGAACATATTTCGATATAGCTGCTATGGGGAGTAAGGTATGCATTTTTCACCGGATTTTGACAAAAGGTGTTTTACATATATACCCGAGGTGGTGGGTATCCAAAGTTCGGCCCGGCCGAACTTAACGCCTTTTTACTTGTTTAATATTTTTTTTTTTTGATTTTATCCCACAGTGCATCACCTCGATTATACCGCAATGGTATGTCCTGCTCCCATCCTCAATCCATTCTCCCATCGCCTTAAGTCTCATAGCCGCAGTGGCTGTCTCACACTTAATCGGTATGTCAATGAGTCGGGTATCTAGAATAGTCTTCAGTGCCCTAGTCCTCATTGCACCGCCTATGTGAGCAAGCTAAAAGTAACAGCTGACAACTAACAGAAGAAAGAATGCAATTACAGAGTCACAAGCTGTGAAAAAATTTGTCAACGCCGGCTATATGAAAAATCCGCAATTACTTTTTGGGCAGCCCAATAGTAAAATATATGCCGAGTTAGAACGGGTAGAGATATCTCCTTGAAATTTGAAATGGTTAGAGCTGAAGTGTTAGCATGAAAAAATTCTAAGAAAAAACGAATAAAGATATCTTAGTAATTTCGCAGATAAAAGTGTCCTTAAGAAATCAAAAATAAATTCTCCTGCATTTTTTACATAAATCCCCAAAATTTCCCTTTTAGCAAACATAATTTCAAAATCGGCATTTTTTAGTAAATTTGCTGTGGAGGCTACAAATATTGTTGGGTGCAAACAATTTTTTGCATGGCATTAGGGTAGGATTAGGTAGGTAGGGTATTGGGGGATCTGAGCTTCGAAATTTTAAGCTCGAGGGGTTTTTCCAATTTTACAAAACAATTTATACTCTTCGCAAACAAAGAAGAACTAAGTAAAAAGGCGTTAAGTTCGGCCGGACCGAACTTTGAATACCCACCACCTCGGATATATAAGTAAACCACCTTTCATCAAAATCCGGTGAAAATTGCATACGTTATGTCCCAAAGCCGTAATATCGAAATATGTTCCGATTTGGACCAAATACTAATAAGTATAAGTTATTGTTCAATTGTGTATAACAAAATATTGGTCTTTTAAGTAGCTATATCTAAAAATAAACCTATCTGAACCATAAATATAAACGACACGGATGTCGAAAAGCCTAATATACGACCCTGTGTCAAATATCAGTGAAATGGGATTATAAATGGGCCTTTTATGGGGTCAAGGCTTTAAATCGAGATATCGGTCTACATGGCAGCTATATCCAAATCTGGACCGATTTTGGTCAAGTTGCAAAAAAAATATCGAAGAGCCTAACACAAAGCACTGTCCCAAATTTCGGTGAAATCGGACAATAAATGCGCCTTTTATGGGCCCAAAACCTGAAATCGAGAGATCGATCTATATGGCATCTATATCAAAATCTGGACCGATCTGGGCCAAATTGAAGAAGGATTTCAAAGGGTCTAACACAACTCTCTGTCCAAATTTCAGCAAAATCGGATAATAAATGTGGCTTTTGTGGGTTTAAGACACTAAATCGGAGGATCGGTCTATATGGCAGCTATATCCAAATCTGGACCGATCTGTGCCAAAGTGCAGACAGATGTCGAAGGGCGTAACACAACTCTCTGTCCAAAATTTTAGCAAAATCGGATAATAAATGTGGCTTTTATGGGCCAAAGGCCCTAAATCGGAGGATCGGTCCATACGGCAGCTACATCCAAATCTGAACCGATCTGGGCCAAATTGATGAATGATGTCGAAGGGCCTAACGCAGCTCACTGTCCCAAATTTCAGCAAAATCGAATAATAAATGTGGCTTTTATGGGCCTAACACCCTAAATCAGCGGATTGGTCTATATGGGGGCTATATCAAGATATAGTCCGATATAGCCCATCTTCAAACTTAACCTGCTTATGGACAAAAAAAAGAATCCGTGCAAAGTTTCAGCTCTATATCTCTAGTATTAAAGCTTGTAGCGTGATTTCAACAGACATACGGACAGACGGACGGACATGTCTGGATCGTCTTAGATTTTTACGCTGATCAAGAATATATATACTTTATAGGGTCGGAAATGGATATTTTCATGTTTTGCAAACGGAATGACAAAATGAATATACCCCCATCCTTCGGTGGTGGGTATAAAAATTGAGGTATTTTCAATAAAGACTAAGAGTGAAAATACTTTTTTGATCAAGTATTTAAAAAATATACTTTTTTCATATTTTTTGACTTCCATGCTGTGTAACTTTTAACTGATGTGGACACTTTTTGCGGCAAAGTCGTTGTAAATTCTGTCACAAATCCAAATCATGTGAAAATCGAACCGCAAATGCATCCGTGAATTGCAAAATGCTAAGCCAATCTCGGCCTAAATTTCAAAAATAAATATTAAAACTCGTATATACCTGAAACCAGTGAAGCGTATTTTCATACCCTCTACCATAAGATGTAGGGTATACTAATTTCGTCATTCTGATTGTAACTACTCGAAATATTCATCTGAGACCCCATAAAGTATATATATTCTTGATCGTCGTGACATTTTATGTCCATCTAGCCATGTCCGTCCGTTCGTCCGTCTGTCTGTCGAAAGCACGCTAACTTCCGAAGGAGTAAAGCTAGCCGCTTGAAATTTTGCACAAATACTTCTTATTAGTGTAGGTCGGTTGGTATTGTAAATGGGCCATATTGGCCCATGTTTTGATATAGCTGCCATATAAACCGATCTTGGGTCTTGACTTCTTGAGCCTCTAGAGTGCGCAATTCTTATCCGATTGGAATGAAATTTTGCACGACGTGTTTTGTTATGATATCCAACAACTGTGCCAAGTATGGTTCAAATCGGTCCATAACCTGATATAGCTGCCATATAAACCGATCTTGGGTCTTGACTTCTATAGCCTCTAGAGTGCGCAATTCTTATCCGATTGGAATGAAATTTCGCACGACGTGTTTTATCATGATATCCAACAACTATGCCAAGAATGGTTCAAATCGGTCCATAACCTGACATAGCTGTCATATAAACCGATCTGGGATCTTGACTTCTTGAGCCTCTAGAGGTCGCAATTATTATCGGATTTGCCTGAATTTTTGTACGACGGATTCTCTCATGACCATCAACATACGTATTTATTATGGTCTGAATCGGTCTATAGCCCGATACAGCTCCCATATAAATCGATCTCTCTATTTTACTTCTTGAGCCCCCAAAGGGCGCAATTCTTATTCGAATTGGCTGACATTTTACACAGGCTTCCAACATATAATTTAATTGTGGTCCGAACCGGACCATATCTTGATATCGCTCTAATAGCAGAGCAAATCTTTTCTTATTTCCCGTTTTGCCTAAGAAGAGATGCCGGGAAAAAAACTCGACAAATGCGATCCATGGTGGAGGGTATATAAGATTCGACCCGGCCGAACTTAGCACGCTTATGATAATTTTGACCATTAAAAATGGTTTTATTGTTTTTCAGGGGAAGAAGTGTGGGCCAAAGTTTGAGAGAGAGAGAGAGAGAGAGAGAGAATTGATCGTTCTTTGATGCTCAAGCGGAACAGTCGCCACATGACCTGTTTTGTCAAAGAAACAGGCGACCATTTGCTTACATGTGCTTCGTTCACGATCAACTTTCGTTGGATTTGGCTGGAGTTCGAAGACCCACACACTCATAGATCCACGATTGACCACTTGTAAGCTTATTTTGAAACACCGCGATCCTATTTCCTCACCATTTCTTAACTATTCGACACGAGCCTTTTTTTGGTTTTTGTCGTTTTTGTGTGGAATTCAAGGAGAACAAACCTTTTTTAAAGCAAGGTGTTCATGCAATATCGAATGTTATCTGGTAGAAGAAATGCTCAAGAACGCCTCTATCTCATGGTATGTCAAATGACGATCCTGCATTATAAGTTCATGCACGACATCATTGTTCTCATGCACGACATCAGCGTTGACCACGACTTAATTCATTAAACAAGTTGGGCTAAAGGCTAAAGGGGGCGTATATCAACATATTGACCGATTCAGATAAAACTTGGCTCTGATGGTGTGAGTCATAAGATAAGGTTTTAGGCGAAATTTCAACCAAATCGGGTGAAATTTGAGGCTACTATAGGCTGAAGAAATCAAATCTGGGGACCGGTTTATATAGCGGCTATATCTGTTAATAGATCGATTCGGATCATATTCCGTCCTTGTTTAAAATTTCAGCCAAATCGGATGAAAATTGAGACTTCTAAGGGTTCAAGAAGTCAAATCCGAGGATCGGTTTATATGGCGGCTATATCTGTTTATAGACCGATTCAAATCTTACTTGGCACGGATGTTGGAAGTCATAACCTAAGTCTTTAATCCCTATTTCAGCCAAACCTGATGAAAATTGAGGCTTCTAAGGGCACAAGAATTAAAATCCGGTGATCTGTTTATAAGGAGGCTATAACTGTTTCTAGACCGATTCGGATCATATACAGCATGGATATTAAAAGTCACAACTCAAGTCTTTCTTCCAAATTTCTGCCAAATCGGATGCAAATTGAAGCTTCAAAGGACTCTATAAGTCAAATCCGAAAATCGGTTTATATAGAAGCTATATCCAAATCTGATACGATTTGCAATCCCCAACGACCTACATCATTCCCATGGCATTCAATCCCATGGTAGCGGGTTGTACACAACGGATTGACCCGATGGAATCCTTAATCGGCAAGGACTGCCGCCTCAGTGTACCTGTTCGTCTTTTTTTCGTTATGAGAGAAGGCTTCACTTTTGCACGGTGAATAAGGATGCACCCACTAGGATTACGAGGAGGTGCAGCAGCTCACCAGACATTTCCATTGCATCCCCTGATCTCCTGAGCAACATATCCTGACGTCATCTCTTTGGGGTCAGACCACCTTCCCATAATTCTCACCATCGACCGACGACCCGACTTCATAACCTCTGAGCGCCGGACGTTTATCAATCATAAGAAGGCCGATTGGGCTGGTACACCAATCACCGCTTCAGAGAACTGCCACCCTCCTCGGATATGCTAGATGGGATGACATGACCTCAGTCACTTTTGGCAACGTAGCTGTGGCTGATACGAAGAGATGCGCCAGGTTGTTCAACCGTCAATTTATTGTGCATCCCGAAAGTGACAGACAAGAAGGAGAGCCATTCGCCGAGCCGATGAACAGTCATCACAATTTACCGTGGGCGAAGTTACGAATGGCATCCGTGGCGCCAAATCATCCAAGGCGTTGGGTCCCGACGGAATCTCTACATTAATGCTAAAGAATCTGGATTTACCTTGAGTTAAGTATCTTACTACTGTCCTCAACCTGTCTTTGAACACTCTTAAAGTTCCCGAGTGGTACCGCTAATGAAGTCCGGAAAGGACCGGAGTTTGGGGGAGTTGTACAAAACAATCGAGCCTAGTAAGAGAATTTCCATTCGCAGAGCATCAACATGGATTTCGAAGACTGCATAACACAACAACTGCTTTGCATGCCATCACCGTACATATTTGCCGTGGCTTCAATCAGCCCAGGTAATGTGATAGGACAGTCCTCGTGGCACTGGACCTACCGAAAGCGTTCGACACGGTCAACCATGCCAAACATTTTGAGGACATCGCCAACACGTCCCTCCAGCCAGGGTTTAAACGTTGGGTCGGAAATTATCTGTGTGGTCGCCAGTCATTTGTGGAATTTAGGGATAAGAAGTCGAAGCACCGTAGAGTGAAACAGGGAGTTCCCCAAGGCGGAGTGATATCTCCGACAATGTTTAACCTTTACCTATCATCCACTCCACCCCCTCCAGATGGCATAGAGATCGTATCATATGCGGACGATTGTGCGATCATGGCATCAGGCCCCCCACCCATTGTTGACATCTGCGATAGGTTGAACGTCTACCTCCGACCATCAACTTTCCCAAAATACTTGGCGTCACATTTTACAGCTCTTACACATTCTACCCACATGCCCCAGCAATTTGCGATAAAGTCAAAAGTAGAAACAAGTCACTTGCCGGCTGTACTTGGGGCACAGACAAAGAAACCTTGTTGACCACTTATAAAGCAATTTGCCAGTCTGTGGTAAGTTATGCAGCCCCAATGTGGTCTTGTCAGCTTTGTGACATGCAGTGGAATAATATTCAGATCTGTCAGAATGCCAACCTCCGAACTGCGGCGGGCTGTTTTCTCAGTTCTCATGTGGACCACCTCCATCAGGCGACAAAGATCCTACCCAAGCGAAGACATAACTATATGCTGTCTAAGCTGCGCTGTTACCGCAGAAACCATCCAAATCATCATCTTGTGGATAGGTATCCACCGCCCAGAAGCCTTAAGGTAGATTTACATGATCCAGATCGTGAGGATCAGCGCTACAAGAGAGAACCTCTAGATCAAGCGGCACATCAAGCAGGTGTGGACAACAATCATGCAGACATGGTAGCAGATGCGGTAAATAGCTACCGGGTGAATGTAGTCCTTGGAGAACAACCGCCCCCCATTGCACATGAAGAAATTGATCTCCTCTGGCAAACCAGAGTAGTTCTGGCTCAATTACGTTCCGAAAGATACAGCCGCTTGAACTCCTTCAGAGCAAGGATTGATGCCGACGTGTAAGATGTGTGTCCCGATTGTAACCAGGGACCACACTATACACGTCACCTGTTTAACTGCCTAGCCTGACTCACTCGACTCATTCCCAGATCCCTATGGACGCACCCTATCATAGTCGCAGAGTTCCTGGATCTTAACACTCAACGGAATCAAGCAGACGAAAGATAGAACACAATAGAATTCTTCAACAACAACAACAATCTACATCAACAAGAGGAATCTGTGCAAAATTTTAAGCGGATAGCTTTACACATTCGACCGCTATCGTCATTTCGACAGAAGGACGGACGGACGGATATGGCTAGATAGACTCAGAATGTCGAGGCGATCCAGAAAATATATACTTTAAGGGATCGAAGATCAAAATTTCGGGATGTTACGGAATGACTACATAAGTATATCCCCATCCTATGGTGGTTGGTATAAAAATGTTGACAATTTGCTAAAACTTTGCACAGATTCTTTTCTTGTTCATGGGCAGGTTAAGTTCGAAGATGGTCCATATCGGACTATATCTTGATAAAGCCCACATAAAAACCGATCTGCTGATTTAAGGTATTAGGCCCATAAAGCCACGTTTCTTATCCGATTTCGCTGAAACTTAGCACTTTGTGTTATGTTAGGCTCCTCTAGATTCGAGTATGGTCAAGATCGGGCTGTATTCGGATATAGATGCCATTTAGACCGATCTCCCGATTTAAATTCTTGGGCCCATAAAAGGCGCATTTCATACCCATCACCTTAGGATGGGAGGATGCTAATCTAGTCAATCCGTTTGAAGCACTTCGAAATATTCGTCTAAGACCCCATAAATTATATATATTCTTGATCGGTTCGACGTTCAGAGTCGATCTAGCCATGTCCGTCCGTCCGCCTGTCTGTCGCGGTCACGATAGCGGTGGAAAGTTAGCCGCTTGAAGTTTCGCACCGACACTTAATATTGATGGACCACAATTTTTCACCCGATTTTGCTGAAATCGTGCATGTTAAGTAATCTGTTAAGACTTCCAACAACTGTGCCAAATACGGTCTGAATCGGACTATAGCTCCCATATAAATCGATCTCCCGACAAGTCTTCTTGAGCCACTGGAAACAAAAATTTTTATCCGATTTGGCTGAAATTTTGCATGTGATCACCGATCACCCGATTTGACTTCTTGAGTCCTTACAAGCCGCAATTTTTGTCGTATTTGGTTGAAATTGAGCACGACTTCCAACAACTGTGCCAAATACGCTCCAACTAAGTCTATAATCTGATATTGCTCCCGTGTAAACCGGTCTCTCGAACATCCTTGATCGTTTCCTAGAAGCTCTATTTTTTGCTGGTTTGACAAAAGTTAAGTATATAGAATAAAATTATGCCCTTCAACTAAATTTCTTTTGTATAAATTTTTAGCAGAATCTATGGTGGTGGGTTCCCAAGATTCGGCTCGGCCAAACTTAGCACGCTTTTACTTATTATACCCTCCACCATAAGATGGGGGGTATACTAATTTCGTCATTCTGATTGTAACTACTCGAAATATTCGTCTGAGACCCCATAAAGTATATATATTCTTGATCGTCGTGAAATTTTATGTCGATCTAGCCATGTCCGTCCGTCCGTCCGTCTGTCTGTCGAAAGCACACTAACTTCCGAAGGAGTAAAGCTAGCCGCTTGAAATTTTGCACAAATACTTCTTATTAGTGTAGGTCGGTTGGTATTGTAAATGGGCCATATCGGTCCATGTTTTGATATAGCTGCCATGTAAACCGATCTTGGGTCTTGAATTCTTGAGCCTCTAGAGTGCGCAATTCTTATCCGATTGGAATGAAATTTTGCACGACGTGTTTTGTTGCGATATCCAACAACTGTGCCAAGTAGTGTTCACATCGGTCCGTAACCTGATATAGATGCCATATAAACCGATCTTGGGTCTTGACTTCTTGAGCCTCTAGAGTGCCCAATTCTTATCCGATTGGGATAAAATTTTGCACGACGTGTTTTGTTATTATGTCCAACAACTGTGGCAAGTATGGTTCAAATCGGTCCATAACCTGATATAGCTACCATATAAACCGATCTTGGGTCTTGACTTCTTGAGCCTCTAGAGTGCGCAATTCTTATCCAATTGGAATGAAATTTTGCACGACGTGTTTTGTTATGATATCCAACAACTGTGCCAAGTATGGTTCAAATCAGTCCATAACCTGATATAGCTGCCATATAAACCGATCTTGGGTCTTGACTTCTTCAGCCTCTAGAGGGCGCAATTCTTATCCGATTGGAATGAAATTTTGCACCACGTGTTTTGTTGTGATATCCAACAACTGTGGCAAGTATGGTTCAAATCGGCCCATAACCTGATATAGCTGTCATATAAACCGATCTTGGGTCTTGACTTCTTCAGCCTCTAGAGGGCGCAATTCTTATCCGATTGGAATGAAATTTTGCACGACGTGTTTCGTTATTATGTCCAACAATTGTGCCAAGTATGGTTCAAATCGGTCTATAACCTGATATAGCTGCCATATAAACCGATCTTGGATCTTGACTTCTTCAGCCTCTAGAGGGCGCAATTCTTATCCGATTGGAATGAAATTTTGCACGATGTGTTTTGTTATTATGTCCAACAACTGTGCCAAGTATGGTTCAAATCGGTCCATAACCTGATATAGCTGCCATATAAACCGATCTTGGATCTTGACTTCTTCAGCCTCTAGAGGGCGCAATTCTTATCCGATTGGAATGAAATTTTGCACGACGTGTTTTGTTATTATGTCCAACAACTGTGCCAAGTATGGTTCAAATCGGTCTATAACCTAATATAGCTGCCATATAAACTGATCTTGGGTCTTGACTTCTTCAGCCTCTAGAGGGCGCAATTCTTATCCGATTGGAATGAATTTTGGCACGTAGTATTTTGTTATGATATCCAACAGCTGTGCCAAATATGGTTCAAATCGGTTCATAACCTGATATAGCTGTCATATAAACAGATCTGGGGACTTGACTTCTTGAGCTTCTAGAGGGCTCAATTTCTATCCGATTTGGCTTAAATTTCGCAAGACGTTTTTTATTGTTACTTTCAACAACCATATCAAATAAAGTACAAGTCGGTTCATAACCTGATATAGCTGCCATATAAACCGATCTGGGATCTTGACTTCTTGAGCCTCTAGAGGTGGCAATTATTATCCGATTTGCCTGAAATTTTGTACGACGGATTCTCTCATGACCATTAACATACATGTTTATTATGGTCTGAATCGGTATATAGCCCGATACAGCTCCCATATAAATCGATCTCTCTATTTTACTTCTTGAGCCCACAAAGGGCGCAATTCTTATTCGAATTGGCTGACATTTTACACAGGTCTCCAACATATAATTTAATTGTGGTCCAAACCGGACCATGTTTTGATATCGCTCTAATAGCAGAGCAAATCTTTTCTTATATCCTTTTTATACCCTCCACCATAAGATGGGGGGTATACTAATTTCGTCATTCTGTTTGTAACTACTCGAAATATTCGTCTGAGACCCCATAAAGTATATATATTCTTGATCGTCGCGACATTTTATGTCGATCTAGCCATGTCCGTCCGTCTGTCCGTCCGTCCGTCCGTCCGTCCGTCTGTCTGTCGAAAGCACGCTAACTTCCGAAGAAGTAAAGCTAGCCGCTTGAAATTTTGCACAAATACTTCTTATTAGTGTAGGTCGGTTGGTATTGTAAATGGGCCATATGGGTCCATGTTTTGATATAGCTGCCATATAAACCGATCTTGGGTCTTGACTTCTTGAGCCTCTAGCGTGCGCAATTCTTATCCGATCAAAATAAAATTTTGCACGACGTGTTTTTTTATGATATCCAACATCTGCGCTAAGTATGGTTCAAATCGGTCCATAACCTGATATAGCTGCCATATAAACCGATCTTGGGTCTTGACTTCTTGAGCCTCTAAAGGGCGCAATTCTTATCCGATTGAAATGAAATTTTGCACGACGTGTTTCGTTATGATATCCAACAACTGTGCTAAGTATGGTTCAAATCGGTCCATAACCTTATATAGCTGTCATATAAACCGATCTTGGGTCTTGACTTCTTGAGCCTCTAGAGGGCGCAATTCTTATCCAATTTGAATGAATTTTGGCACGTAGTATTTTGATATGATATCCAACAACTGTGCTAAGTATGGTTCAAATCAGTCCATAACCTGATATAGCTGCCATATAAACCGATCTTTGGTCTTGACTTCTTGAGCCTCTAGAGGGCGCAATTCTTATCCAATTGGAATGGAATTTCGCAAGACGTGTTTTGTTATGATACCCAACAACTGTGCCAAGTATGGTTTAAATCGGTCCATAACCTGATATAGCTATCAAATAAACATATCTGAGGATTTGACTTCTTGAGCTTCTAGAGGGCTCAATTCCTATCCGATTTGGCTGAAATTTTGCATGACGTATTTCATTTTTACTTTCAACAACTGTTTCAAATAAGGTTCAAATCGGTTCATAACCTGATATAGCTGCCATATAAACCGATCTGGGATCTTGACTTCTTGACCCCTATAGGTCGCAATTATTATCCGATATGCCTGAAATTTTGTACGACGGATCCTCTCATGACCATCAACAAACGTGTTTATTATGTTCTGAATCGGTTTATAGCCCGATACAGATCCCATATAAATCGTTCTCTCTATTTTACTTCGTGAGCCCCAATGGGCGCAATTCTTATTCGAATTGGCTGAAATTTTATACAGGTCTCCAACATATAATTTAATTGTGGTCCGACCCGGACCATATCTTGATATCGTTTTAATAGCAGAGCAACTCTTTTCTTATATACTTTTTAGCCTAAGAAAAGATGCCGGGAAAACAACTCGACAAATGCGATCCATGGTGGAGGGTATATAAGATTCGGCCCGGCCGAACTTAGCACGCTTTTACTTGTTTTGCCTAAGAAGAGATGCCGGGAAAAGAACTCGACAAATGCGATCCATGGTGGAGGGTATATAAGTTTCGGCCCGGCCGAACTTGGCACGTTTTACTTGTTGATTATTCGATTTCGCTGAAATTTGATACAGCGAGCAGTATTTGGTCCTTTAATATGCATGTTCAATATGGTGCCGATCTTTCCATTTATTTATCCGACTTCGCTGAAATTTGACACAGTGAACTGTGTTAGGCCTTTCAACATCCGTGTTCAATATGGCCCAGATCTTTTCATATTTGAATACAGCTGCCCTATGGGCCGAACTCCCGATTAAGGTTGGCATTTATTTTGCGATTTCGCTGAAATATGGCATAGTGACTTTTTCCACATCCGTGTCATATATGGTTCTGATCGGTCTATATATGTATAAAGCTGTCATTTAAAGCAATATTCTGTTTGACCAAATTGAACATTGAAATATATTTATACGACCACTTGGCCTGGCTGATCTTATTGCCTTTTTACTTGTTTCTGTTTATTTGGTTGTATACAGTAAATTTTCGAGTTGTTAATACATCGGTGGAGGCCACCGTAGCGCAGAGGTTAGCATCACTGAACGCCTGGTTTCGACTCCTGGCGAGACCATCACATAATTTTCAGCGGTGGTTATCCCCTTCTAATGCTGGCGACATTTGTGAGATAATATTCCATGTTAAACGTCTCCTCGAAAGAGATGTCGCACTGCGGCACGCTGTTCGGTCTCGGCTATAAAAAAGAGGCCCCTTATCATTGAGCTTAAACTTGAATCGGACTGCACTCTTTGATATGTGAGAATTTTGCCCCCTTTAATAAAATTGAGTTTTTGGCGTATTTACTTCATAAAAATAATTTTTTAAGAATTTTGTTGAAACTTTTGAATCTGTATTTAAGGGAAATTGTTAAATTGAAAAAAAAATGTTAAAAATTTTCATACAAAAAATTTTTTCATCAAAATTTTACCTTTGAAAAAGTTTCATTACAATTTTGTCCAAAAATTTTGTCTTTGGCGTGTTTTTTTATAGAAAAAAATTCTTGCAAATTTTTTTTCTTTTTATTGTTGTTAGCTTTTTGTCACCACCATAGGATGGGGGGTATACTAATTTCGTCATTCTGTTTGTAACTACTCGAAATATTCGTCTGAGACCCCATAAAGTATACATATTCTTGATCGTCGCGACATTTTATGTCGATTTAGCCATGTCCGTCCGTCTGTCCGTCCGTCTGTCTGTCGAAAGCACGCTAACTTTCGTAGGAGTAAAGCTAGCCGCTTGAAATTTTGCACAAATACTTTTAATTAGTGTAGGTCGGTTGGTATTGCAAATGGGCCATATCGGTCCATGTTTTGATATAGCTGCCATATAAACCGATCTTGGGTCTTGACTTCTTGAGCCTCTAGAGGGCGCAATTCTCATCCGATTTGACTGAAATTTTGCACATAGTGTTTTAGTATCCCTTCCAATAACTGTGCTAAGTATGGATCAAATCGGTCCATAACCTGATATAGCTGTCATATAAACCGATCTCGGGTCTTGACTTCTTGAGCCTCTAGAGGGCGCAATTCTCATCCGATTTGACTGAAATTTTGCACATAGTGTTTTAGTGTCACTTCTAACAACTGTGCTAAGTATGGTTCAAATCGGTCCATAACCTGGTATAGCTGCCATATAAACCGATCATGGGTCTTGGCTTCTTGAGCCTCTAGAGGGCGCAATTCTCATCCGATTTGACTGAAATTTTGCACATAGTGTTTTAGTATCCCTTCTAATAACTGTGCTAAGTATGGTTCAAATAGGTCCATAACCTGGTATAGCTGTCTTATAAACCGATCTTGGGTCTTGACTTCTTGAGCCTCTAGAGAGCGCAATTCTTACCCGATTGGAATGAAATTTTGCACCACGTGTTTTGTTATGATATCCAACAACTGTGCTAAGTATGATTCAATTCGGTTCATAACCTGATATAGCTGCCATATAAACCGATCTGGGATCTTGACCTCTTGAGCCTCTGGAGGTCGCAATTATTATCCAATTTGCCTGAAATTTTGTACGACGGATTCTCTCATGACCATCAACATACGTGTTAATTATGGTCTGAATCAGTCTATAGCCTGATACATCTCCCATATAAATCGATCTCTCTATTTTACTTCTTGAGCCCCCAAAGGGGGCAATTCTTATTCGAATTGGCTGACAAGAAGCTCATATTGGATCTTTTAACAATCGCATTTAAGTGGAACATCGCCCACAAAAATCATGCATGCCGGAAGCAACTAAAGGGTGATTTTTTTGAGGTTAGGATTTTCATGCATTAGTATTTGACAGATCACGTGGGATTTCAGACATGGTGTCAAAGAGAAAGATGCTCAGTATGCTTTGACATTTCATCATGAATAGACTTACTAACGAGCAACGCTTGCAAATCATTGAATTTTATTACCAAAATCAGTGTTCGGTTCGAAATGTGTTCAAATTTTGACAAATTTTGTTCAGCGATGAGGCTCATTTCTGGTTGAATGGCTACGTAAATAAGCAAAATTGCCGCATTTGGAGTGAAGAGCAACCAGAAGCCGTTCAAGAACTGCCCATGCATCCCGAAAAATGCACTGTTTGGTGTGGTTTGTACGCTGGTGGAATCATTGGACCGTATTTTTTCAAAGATGCTGTTGGACGCAACGTTACGGTGAATGAACACATTTCGAACCGAACACTGATTTTGGTAATAAAATTCAATGATTTGCAAGCGTTGCTCGTTAGTAAGTCTATTCATGATGAAATGTCAAAGCATACTGAGCATCTTTCTCTTTGACACCATGTCTGAAATCCCACGTGTTCTGTCAAATACTAATGCATGAAAATCCTAACCTCAAAAAAATCACCCTTTATATACTTTATAGTGTATTTGATAAATATTTCAAGGTGTCACAAAGGCACAAAGGGTATGACAAGATAAGTACCCCCTTTCCATGGTGGTGGGTAAAAAAATAAAATTTTCCAAAATAAAAAAAAATATTGATCATTTGGTTGAAGAGCACAAAGCAATGTTATTCTCGAGCCTGCTTGTGATGCTTTATTAATACCCAGCAAAAAATTGTTCCTGCCTTGGAAGCAATATGAAAATATTATAGCATACCTATGCGCACTTTGAATGCTCAATAAGTATGCATGAAACTATTGGGTTGCCCAAAAAGTAATTGCGGATTTTTCATATAGTCGGCGTTGACAAAATTTTTCACAGCTTGTGACTCTGTAATTGCATTTTTTCTTCTTTCTGTCAGTTATCAGCTGTTACTTTTAGCTTGCTTTAGAAAAAAAATTTAAAAAAGTATATTTGATTAAAGTTCATTCTAAGTTTTATTAAAAATGCATTTACTTTCTTTTAAAAAATCCGCAATTACTTTTTGGGCAACCCAATATATATATTCTTGATCGTCGTGAAATTTAATGTCGATCTAGCCATGTCCGTCCGTCCGTCTGTCTGTCGAAAACGCGCTAATTTTCGAAGGAGTAAAGCTAGCCGCTTGAAATTTTGCACAAATACTTTTTATTAGAGAAGGTCAGTTGGGATTGTAAATGGGCCATATAGGTCCATGTTTCGATATAGCTGCCTTATAAACCGATCTTGGGTCTTGACTTCTTGAGTCTCTAGAGGGCACAATTCTTATCCGATTTGAATGAAATTTTGCACGAATTATTTTGTTATGATATCAACTGTGCCAAGTATGGTTCAAATCGGTTAATAACCTGATATAGCTGTCTTATAAACAGATCTGGGGACTTCACTTCTTGAGCTTCTAGAAGGCTCAATTCCTATCCGATTTGGTTGAAATTTTGCATTATTCTTACTTTCAACAACTATGTCAAGTGAGGTTCAAATCGGTTCATAACCTGATATAGTTGCAATATAAACCGATCTGGGATCTTAACTTTTTGAGCCTGTATAGGTCGCAATTATTATCCAATTTGCCTGAAATTTTGTACGACGGATCCTCTCAGACCATCAACATACGTGTTAATTATGGTCTGAATCAGTCTATAGCCTGATACATCTCCCACATAAATCGATCTCTCGATTTTACTTCTTGAGCCCCCAATTCGAATTGGCTGACAAGAAGCTCATATTGGATCTTTTAACAATCGCATTTAAGTGGAACATCGCCCACAAAAATCATGCATGCCGGAAGCAACTATGTATGCTAATGTCACTATAGTTTTAACTTACACTATTGCATCCGGGGGTGCAATATTTTCTGCTGGGTAATAATGCCAAGTGGCCACTGCAGAGCGAAATACAACATTCGGCTTCAATTAAACTGGCAACATTGGAAAATAATACTTTTACTTACAATACAAGATACAAGATGCAATGTTATTCTACGATTTGTTATAATGTTTTTTTTTTTTTTTGGTAAAAAAAATCCAAGTAGTTTGCATTATCTACTTGTTTTCAAGTAATTTATTCTCTTAAAAATATTTATTACCCTTTATTGTAATTTAAAAGAAAACAACTCAAAAAATTGATTTCACCTGCCACTCCCCACCCGCCAAACGTAAGTTATAGTCTATTTATGCAATGCCATCTGCTATATTTAAAACTGTACATTAAACGCCAATGAACATTTTCATGAACAATCTACTAATCAACAAACAATCTCCATTGCTGTTGTTCCTGTCGTTGTTGATGATGAGAAAAGCCAAACGGTAGCTTAACAATAATCAACAGGAAGAGGTGGAGAGGGAGCCAAACAATGGAGTCAACCTACACTTTCACATTAGACCTACCACCATCCCTGCTCCAATGGCAAAACAAAAACTAAGAAATTACTCTCATTACTTTGTTACAATAATATGAACAACAACAATAACTAACCAATGAAGTATTGAAATAGAGAGAAGAGAATGGATTTGCAGCTGGAAAAGCGAGTGAGAGAGTGAGAGTCCATTGTAAATGATGATAAAAGTAATAGGAGACAGTGTTTCCAATGGGTAATTTAAATAAATAAATAAAACAAAATTAAAAAAAAAAGTGTATAATATTTTAAGTGTCAAATTTATAATATGCATATATTAATGATCTATATAAAAGTACAATAAAATAAAAATATTTAACAAATTCAGCGTAATAAGGCAATAAAAACAACTTTTACGGTTTTAGGATCATAAATTCGCTGTTTGGTTTATATTTTAGTATTTATTGACAAATAGTACAAATAGTAAAGCTGACCGGGAGAAAGTTAGTGTGTCAAAAAGGTATTTCGGCTCAGCAAGATAAATTCATTTGTGTAGAAAGAAATAGCCTCGGAAGTTCAGCAGTCTATTAAAAGGCATATCTTACAGTAGTTTCACGTAAGGTGAAATACTTTGAAATTGATTCACTCCGTATACAAATCTAGCATTGTCATTTGTAGCAATTCGTAATTTCCTCACATGTTCAGAGTCACAATTAGCATAAATCTCGCAACACAATAGAAGCCTTGACAACAAGTGAACCATAGCAATCATGCTTCGAATAACCAAAGGTATAAAAAACTGAATGGACCATAGGGACCAACTCATTGTTTCAAATTTTAGAGAAATGGGTAATAAATGAGTCTGATATAGGCTTAAGACCCTAAATGGGGAAATCGGTCTATATGGCAACAACATCTAAGTTTCAGCGAAATCGGTTAATAAATGCGGCTTATATGGGCTTAAGACCCGTAATCGGAAAATCGGTTGAAATGGCAGCTGATATGATCTGGCTCAGCTATATCCAAATATGATTAATTACTTACCCTGCCTATTGAAGAAATACGGATCTGTGAGAAATTTCAGCTCAATGTCTCAATTTTTGTAAGGCTGTAGCGTGATTACATCTGGCCGATGGGTACACACACACACATCTTGATATCGTCTTAGAATTTTACTCCGATCAGAGATATACATATTACCTATGGATATGGATATTTCGATATGTTACAAAAGTAATGACAAAATGAATATACACCATTCTTCGGTGGTGGGTACAAAAATATTTATTTATGGCAACACTAATGAGAAACTCTGTCGCAGCATAGCTAGCTCCTCTTTATATTCTCTCAGAGACAGTCAAGGTAAGAGTTTGCCAATACTACTACTACAACTAGTTACTCTCACTAGAGGAGTTGTAAAACAGTGAAAACAACTAAACACAACCCACACCAACCCATACCCATACACACAGCAATGCTGGGGGATCCATTGTTTGTGTATATCTATGCCATGCCAGCACATACAAACAAACCCAAAAGGCAAACCCAAAACATCATGTTGGGCTGGCTCGTCGCTGGTGGGCGACGTCGGCAACGACAACGACAACATTTACGTTGACGCAGCAACAGCAAAGGATAGACGTGTAAGTTGTCTGGCAATGCCAGTATGAAACTTACGACACACACCGTTAGGTGGTGTATATCGGTGCTTTTTCCTCGTCGCCGTCTACAAAAACCCACATACACAAACTAACGCACAAACAATTCAACGACTGACTTGTGTTTTTTCGCCAAAACGCCGTTCCATTTCTTGTTTATTTGCGTTTTTTTTTTTTAATTTTTTTTTTGCCACCATAGAGACACCGAAGGGTATTTCGTAGGGGGTTTTAAGGCAGAAATTGAGGCTTTTCTCGCCACCAACCAGGACTAAGAGCAAGCGAAAAAAATGTACAACATAGCCAAACCAAAGCAACTATCATCGCTAACATACGGGACTATGATGGCAAGGCTGCTTCGACCCTTCTTGGGCTAATATGTGGGTCTATTGCCTAGCGTTCAGTTCAGTTTGGTGTACACGACACGGTTAGGGTTTCGAGTTTGCGGCGGACTATGGTGTAAAGCGCATATCCTACTAACCGAAACCGAACGGTGTGTGGTGGGCCAGTGTGGACGCCGCATAGTAGTGAAGAACGACGAATCCCAAATTGATGGCAATTTAAGAAACGGTTGGGTGCTACATTATTGCAAGTGCAAGTGCATTTTGGGAGGCCAGTGTATAGGGATTGCAAGGTTGACGACAAAGGAGGTGATAACGTGCGAATGCAAAGTTTAAACGGTGTGTTTTTTTTTTTTTTTTTGTTTTTTAACCCATACCCAACGAGTGAGTAACGCGAAGAATGCAGAGTGTGAGTGCGTAACGCAGTAACTTTTTCGTTGTCGTTGCTGTAGTCGCCGTGCAATCGTCGTCGTTATCCTGTAAGAGGCTGTAAACAACAGATCTGGCGTGCAGCATTGGCAAGGACGAGATGCAGCAGCCCCAAAAAGCGGCTGAAGGCTGAAGTCAGCAAACAACAAAGTGCATTGAAATGCATGAAGGCACATTCCAGCAAAATGAATAACTCAGACTCACCCCGTTGCTGGTCACCACCAACAACCGCATTCATTGATACTTTGAACCACACAAAAGTGGCTGGAGCAGCAGTGAAGAAGAAGAAAAAAACATCAACAAAGCCCCCCGAAAAAAAGAATGAATCTGAACCGAAACTGTGTCTAAAGATATAAAATATTGGTCAGTGCGAAAACAAGAACGAGACCTTAAACATACCTCGAAAAAAATCTATAAAACTTTAAAACAAAAGAAAAACTTTTCTAAACAAATAACAAAAAAACCCACAAAAAAGGGAAAAAATATGAATTCGTGCAATATGGCTAAAACTAAGCAAATGAAAAGGTAAGTGAACAGCCTTGGAGAAGGCAAGTGAATTATTCACACATTTTAGACATAGTCCAAGCACAAAGTTTGGGTAAAATCAATAAATTAGTTAAACAGCTGCTTAAAAGTTAGGATTCCAAATAAAAACGGTCTTTACACTTAAAAAATCAAATTTGCCATGTAAAAATTAAGACCAAAATATAGAGATAAAATAGTTTTTGATTAGTGTCTAGAGTTTTTATTAAATTTGTCTGCACTTTAAATTTTTGGAACAATAGCATTTTCATTTTTATTATATTTTACCGCTATTTTTATATGCAGTTGGGGTAGGTAGTCGTCTCATTACGTTCTTTGGTGTTTGTTGCTATACTTGTTGTTGTTATTGCTATATCTACTGTCTCTGCTTATATCTGCCAATACTAATTCGTTTGTCGTTCATTGTTACTACACACTCTACTATGAATTTACGAAAACGTAAACCAGAGTTGCAACGGAATCAGAGAGAGAGAGAGAGCGGGGAGAGTAACCGACAACAACAATAACAGAAAAAAAAACATCATCAACTTGTTTTGTTAGCCATTCGTTTTTGTTTGCTCTCATCATGTGATTAAGAGTTGCCATAACACAAAAAATATATTAAACATAATGAAAATAAATAAAGGAAACAAATATTAAAATTATATAGAAATATAAGATATATAATAATCGCATAAAGCTGAATAAAATAAATTAAAATGAAATAAATTATATTGTAGTAAAAGAACCAAAAATAAATTAAATTAAATTGAATTGAGCTGAATTGAATTGAGTGGTGGGGAGTGGTTCGGATGGACCCTAAAAGTAATACCCACAAATAAAAGTGGACTGATCGGGGCAATATGGGACTCAAGACTCAAATGAATATATTCGTGAGTAGAATTTAATTCTGATATCAGAATTTGGGTCAAAGTACGTAGGGGGCTGCCCCGACCCCGAATCCACTTCAAGTAAGCATATTGGACGATAATGATAATATGGAACTCGAATGAAAGGTGTTCGGGAGTATATTAAAAATATGGTCAGGAAGGAGGAATAGGCTATATAATTTGTTGATATTGGAAGGGGGCGGACCCTCCCCCAAAAACACCACCCAAAATCAAAGTTGACAGATCGGGACAATATGAGTATCAAATTAAGAGTATTGGAGAGTAAAATACGAAGTTGAGTCCAAGGAGCCCAGGGGCCACTCCAACCCCAAAAGTTCTCCAAATGAAAAGATTACGAATATGACATAAAAAATGATGTTTAAGCATTTGCGAGTCGCCCCACCCTCAAAAAGCTCCAAAGTGTGAATTTTACTCTATCATAGCTATATATGCCTCAAATGAAAGGTATTTCGGTGTTGATTACGAATATGACAGTAAACTTTGTGGCCACCAATCTAGGTGGCGCTTTACCCCCAAAAAATTGTCTCCAATAGATTATTTGGCCAATTAAAACAATGGTGGAGTGTGGCGCACACCCCTCATATAGATGCCCTCCAACAAACGGCTGTATACACCAATCATGACAATATGGGGTTAATTTAAAGGTATAAGGTTGTGGAATATGAATCTGATATCTTCATTCTGCTCATATATCTAGCGGACAACCTCCAAACTAAAACAGGCTATCAATCGTAATGACCTAACAGGATACTGTGTGATTTAATTAATGTGAAGGACACAAATAAATGCCCTAAAAATTATGACGTTCGCCGTGTTAGGAGAAGTTGCAAACCTTAACGTTAAGATAGCAACCATTTTTAGCTCATCGATAGACAAGACCATAAACGTACTGCTGGGCAATACTTTTTTGTTCAAAAGTTTTACATGGTTTAATAGTAAGAACTATCGCCCCCGCACCAAATATATATAGGCAATTTCATATGATTTTTGCTCTCTATGATTTGCTCTGCTATTATTATATTATTACATGTTGGAGACCTGTGTAAAATGTCAGCCAATTCGAATAAGAATTGCGCCCTTTGGGGGCTCAAGAAGTAAAATAGAGAGATCGATTTATATGGGAGTTGTATCGGGCTATAAACCGATTCAGATCATAATAAACACGTATGTTGATGGTCATGAGAGGATCCGTAGTACATAATTTCAGGCAAATCGGATAAGAATTGCGCCCTCTAGAGGCTCAAAAAGTCAAGACCCAAGATCGGTTTATATGACAGCTATATTAGGCTAGTCACCGATTTGAACCATACTTGGCACAGTTGTTGGATATCACAGCAAAATACGTCGTGCAAAATTTCTTTGCAATCGAATAAGAATTGCGCACTCTAGAGGCTCAAGAAGTCAAGACCCAAGATCGGTTTATATGATAGCTATATCAGGTTATGAACCGATTTGAACAATACTTGGCACAGTTATTGGATATCATAATAAAATACGTCGTGCAAAATTTCATTCCAATCGGATAAGAATTGCGCACTCTAAAGGCTCAAGAAGTCAAGACCCAAGATCGGTTTATTTGGCAGCTATATCAAAACATGGAGCGATATGGCCCATTTACAATCCCAACCGACCTACACTAATAGGAAGTATTCGTGCAAAATTTCAAACGGCTAGCTTTACTTCTTGGACATGGCTATATCGATATAAAATGTCACGACGATCGAGAATATATATATTGGGTTGCCCAAAAAGTAATTGCGGATTTTTTAAAAGAAAGTAAATGCATTTTTAATAAAACTTAGAATGAACTTTAATCAAATATACTTTTTTTACACTTTTTTTCTAAAGCAAGCTAAAAGTAACAGCTGATAACTGACAGAAGAAAGAATGCAATTACAGAGTCACAAGCTGTGAAAAAATTTGTCAACGCCGACTATATGAAAAATCCGCAATTACTTTTTGGGCAACCCAATACAATACTTTATGGGGTCTCAGACGAATATTTTGAGTAGCTACAAACAGAATGACGAAATTAGTATACCCCCATCCTATGGTGGAGGGTATAAAAATTGGATCCAAGCAACTGAGGGGCCACCCCGATAACAAACCCCACAAAAATATGTTTATTGGACGATAATGACAGTATGGGACTCGATGAAAGGTATTCGTGAGTAGGTTACGAAAATGGTCAGGAAGGAGGAAATGGCTTTTTAGTTTGTTACCCCAAAAACACCACTTAAAATCAAAAGTGGACCGATAGGGACAATATGGGTATCAAATGAAAGGCATTGGGAAGTAGAATACGAATATGATATTTAAAATTGTGATCAAGTATGCGAGGAGTCGTCAAACCCCAAAAACTCCCCCAAACAAACATATTGGACGTACATATCAATATGGGACTCAAATGAAAGGTATTCGGAATTAGACTACGAATATGACATAAAAACGAGGTCCAAAAATTTGGGGGTCGCTCCACCCCCAAATGGGATTATAATTCGATCCTAGCTAGATGAGCCTCAAATTAAAGGTATTTGGTAGCAGATTACGAATATGACATTAAAAGTTGGGTCCAAGAATCTAGGTGGTTCTTTGCCTATTAAAGTCTCCTCCAATAGTTTATTTGACCCATTAAAACAATGGGGGATTAAGTGATAGATATTTTTAAGTGGAGTGCGTCATTCAAATTTGTGCTCAAGTGGCAGATGCAGTGAGGTCCACAATACTCCAATAGACGCCCCCGCCAAACGGCTGTATACACCAATTATGACAATATGGTGTTTAATTAAAAGTATAAGGCTATGGACTGCGAATATGATATCTTTATACTGCTCATATATTTAGCGAATCACCACCACCACCCAAAACAGTGGGTCAATTATAATGACCTAACAGAACACTGCAGCCACACCCCCCTGACGTTATAACGTTCAATGTGATAGGAACAGTTGCAAACCTTAACATCAAGATGGCCGCCATTTTTAGCTCATCGACAAGGAGCCTTCTTTTCATAGACAAGTCCAAAAACGTGCTGCTGGGCAACACTTTCATGTGCAAAAGTTTTACATGATTTAATTACTAAGAACTGTCGCCACCACACCATATATAAAGACCGGTAAATTACTTCTTTACCACTGAGAATCGTTTAATATGGCACTTTGATAGGATTTAAAAAAGACTCAATTATGACTATTCAACAGGTAGCCATATAGTCTGTTATAGATAACCACCATATGATGATCAATGTTATGGGCGCTAGCCGCTCCAAGCTAGTAGCAGCATAGACAAAGGAAATCTATAGACTCATAACAATATGTTCAAAAAAGCTCTAACAGATGGGAGAAATGTCAACATAATGTTTAGCCAAATCGCATAAGAATTGCGCCCTCTAGAGGTTCAAACAGTCAAATTTGGAGATCGGTTTATATGGGAGTTATATCAAGTTTTAAACAAGTTTGAACCATACTTAGCACAGATGTTGTAAGCCATAGCAAAATACCTTTCACAAAATTTGAGACAAATCGGATAAGAATTGCGGCGTTTAGGGGCTCAAGAGGTCAAGACCCAAGATCGGTTTATATGGCAGCAATATCAAAACATGGATCAACATGACCCATTTACAATCCTAACTGACCTACACTAATAGGAAGATGGCGTGCTTTCGACAGAATAACGGACGGACATGGCTAAATCAACTTAGAATGTCAACACGATCAAAAATATACTTTGTTGGGTCTCAGATGAATATTTGTTTTACAAACGGAATGACGAAATTAGTTTATGATGGAGGGTATAAAAAGAAAAAACAAATTTAGTGGTCTAGGCCGTATGTTTTTGTACCGAAGTCTTAAGTGGATAATTATTCACAATTATAGCAACTTTTTTTTGAAGGAATATCCAACGCTGAAATTTTTTTCTGATATTTATGCCATTGATGCTTACCCACCCGCGACGGTGACATAAGAAAGACAAAATTATGACAATGTGATTGGAATCAACAGTGCGCATCACCAACAGCAAATTCAGGGCCATCTATTGGGGAATAGAAATTATTTGAATATCCAAGCAAACCCGAACAAAGGAAAAGAGCGAGAGAGGTACAGGAGAGTGTGTTTAAAGTTGATCATATCGTTTTATCTACTGTTTTGACAAATTGTCTGTCCTTCGAATAAATAAAATAAATGAACTAACTGTTGACTGTTTTCGGTTTAATTTTTTTAACCCTCCTACCTTGGGACAAGCTTCCACAATAGTCTAAAAGTTGTACAAAAACATGGCCGCAAGATATGTACGTAACTTAGTGGATGCAAAGAGGAGTAATTAAAAAGAAAGGAAGCGCAGCCGGGTTCGGCTAGTATAAAAATCGATTTGATTTTGTTTCTCGGTTTGTTTGTTTGTGTGTTCCTTAAAGACTCATAAATGGCTGAATCGATTTTCTTGAAATTGTCACAGATGGTGCATAATGATCCCGTGGTGGAAATAGGGTACTAAATTTTTTTAATATATGTAGGCAAGATCTCAGAGATGTGTGGTGTGGTGTTTGTGTGCTCTCTCATAGTCCCCTTAAAAATTTTTTTTTTCATCGAAATTTCGGATGGGGTACCTGGGGGGCCGCCCCACCCCCAAAACCTATTAAATGTATATATAGATCAACCACGAAAATATGGAACTCAAATGAAAGCTATTTGCGAGTAGAATACGAATCTGATATCCAAATGTGGGACCAAGTTTGGGCGAGTCCACCCCTTCCCCAAAACACCCCCCAAACATGACATATTTACTAACCATGGCAATATAGGGCTTCAAATAAATCAAGTGTTTGGGGGGCCGCCCCTCTTCAAAAACATTCCCCAAGGTGGACAAATTTACGACGATAGCAATATGGGGCTCAAATGAAAGAACTTTTGGGAGTAAAGCACGAATCTGATATCAATATTCGGGAAAAATTGTCTATGGGGCCACCCCACCCTCATAACACCACGCAAATAGAAAGTATTTTCTGACTATTGCAATATGGGGCTCAAATAAAATGTATTTTGTAGAACACAAATCTGGCCACTCAGTGACTTGACCTGGAAAATGCCAAGTCACTGAGTGGGCGCCCCATTCCCCATGATTGCCCACTATGGAAATGTGGGGCTCAAATGAAAGGTATTTTGGAGTAGACCACGAATCTGATGTCAACATTCGGGACCAACTGTCAAGGAGACTACCCATCACCACAACCACCCCCAAATAGGACGTATTTTTATAACCTCCACCATAAGATGGGGGGTATACTAGTTTCGTCATTCTGATTGTAACTACTCGAAATATTCGTCAGAGACCCCATAAAGTAAATATATTCTTGATCGTCGTGAAATTTTATGTCGATCTAGCCATGTCCGTTCGTCTGTCCGTCCGTCTCTCTGTCGAAAGCACGCTAACTTCCGAAGGAGTAAAGCTAGCCGCTTGAAATTTTGCACAAATACTTCTTATTAGTATAGGTCGGTTGGTATTGTAAATGGGCCATATTCGTCCATGTTTTCATATAGCTGCCATATAAACCGATCTTGGGTCTTGACTTCTTGAGCCTCTAGAGCGCAATTCTTATCCGATTGGAATGAAATTTTGCACGACGTGTTTTGTTATGATATCCAACAATTGTGCCAAGTATGGTTCAAATCGGTCCATAACCAGATATAGCTGCCATATAAACCGATCTTGGGTCTTGACTTCTTGAGCCTCTAGAGTGCGCAATTCTTATCCCATTGGAATGAAGTTTGGCACGACGTATGGTTCAAATCGGTTAATAACCTGATATAGCTGCCATATAAACTGATCTGGGATCTTGAGCCTCTAGAGCCTCTAGAGGTCGCAATTATTATCCGATTTGCCTGAAATTATGTACTATGGATCCTCTCATGACCATCAACATACGTGTTTATTATGATCTGAATCGGTCTATAGCCCGATACAACTCCCATATAAATCGATCTCTCTATTTTACTTCTTGAGCCCCCAAAGGGCGCAATTCTTATTCTAATTGGCTGACATTTACACAGGTCTCCAACATGTAATAATATAATAATAGCAGAGCAAATCTTTTCTTATATCCGTTTTTGCCTAAGAAGAGATGCCGGGAGAAGAACTCGGCAAATGCGATCCATGGTGGAGGGTATGTAAGATTCGGCCCGGCCGAACTTAACACGCTTTTACTTGTTAATCATTTTTTGTCTTCTTTTTTTCTGCCAATGCTCCGCGTTTTCTCTGATTTCTTAGTTCAATGGGATACATATTTGGACTCCCGAAAATTTATATAAAGCATGTGTGGGAAAACGCAAGTACACTTTTTCTTTCGCCAATTTCTATAAATATAGTCGTCGTTTTACAAAAATACTTTTTTTAAGCACTTTTTCTCAAGATTTACGTTTTCCAACACAATACAGAATTTAAGTCTCTTGTAAGGGAAATTATTTTAGAATTTCAATTGGATGACGAGATTTCGTAAGATTTGCAGACTTTTAATAATTCCAATGATCTTTCTCGATATGTGATCTCTTTGAATATTGGTTGAAAAAGGAAGCTGTAAAATCTTTCTGCCATCGAGGTAAGCAGCAGTGTTGGAATTATGAGCAGTTTTACTGTGCTAAGTTACTTTTGGCTTGCCCAAAAAGTAATTGCGGATTTTTTAAAAGAAAGTAAATGCATTTTTAATAAAACTTAGAATGAACTTTAATCAAATATATTTTTTTACACTTTTTTTCTAAGGCAAGCTAAAAGTAACAGCTGATAACTGACAGAAGAAAGAATGCAATTACAGAGTCACAAGCTGTGAAAAAATTTGTCAACGCCGACTATATGAAAAATCCGCAATTACTTTTTGGGCAACCCAATCGTACGATAAAGAGTACTAGGAGCTAGCTATGATTAGTCGATTGACTAACTACGTGTGTACGTAGCTTGTACTGTATAAATCAACTACGGCAGTACCGCCTAGTAAATTATGGGTAAAGTCAATTAGGCTTTTTTTTGCCGATTTAGAATTAAGATACAAAAAATTAATTTCAGCCAATATATAAGAGAGCCTAGAGGCATGAATAAAAAACTTTGTCTTGCTATTACAAATTGTCGAAAATATATATTAAAAAGCTAATTTTGTTCCATATAAAGTAAAAGAAGGCGCATCGCAGCGGGCCCGGTTCAGCTAGTATGAAATTAAAACAAGTAAAAAGGCGTTAAGTTCGGCCGGGCCGAACTTTGGATACCCACCACCTCGGGTATATATGTAAACCACCTTTCATCAAAATTCGGTGAAAATTTCATACCTTATGTCCCATATCAGTTATATCAAAATAGGTTCCGATTTGGACCAAATACTAATAAGTATACTAGCTAAATCTAAAAATAAACCGAAAATATACGACACGGATGTCGAAAAGACTAATGTAAGACACTGTGTCAAACTTCAGTGAAATCGGATTATAAATGCGCCTTTTATGGGGCCAAGAGTTTAAATCGAGATATCGGTCTATATGGCAGCTACATCCAAATCTGGACCGATCTGTGCTATATTGCAGAAGTATGTCAAGGCCCTTAAGCTAACTCACTCTCCCAAATTTCGACGACATCGGAAAATAAATGAGCATTTTATGGGCCCAAAACCATAAATCAAGAAATCGGTCTATATGGCAGCTATATCCAAATCTGAACCGATCTGGACCAAATTGAAGAAAGATGTCGAAGGGGCTAACACAACTCACTGTCCCAAATTTCAGCAAAATCGGATAATAAATGTGGCTTTTATGGGCCTAAGACCTCAAAACGGAGGATCGATCTATATGGCAGCTATATCCAAATCTGGACCGATCTGAGCCAAAATGACGAAGGATGTCGAAGGGCCTAACACAACTCACTACCCCAAATTTCAACAAAATCGGATAATAAATGTGGCTTTTGTGGGCCTAAGACCCCAAATCGGAGGATCGGTCTATATGGCAGCTATATCTAAATCTGAACCGATCTAAGCCATATTGATGGAGAATGTCATAGGGCCTAAGACAACTCACTGTCCCAAATTTCAACAAAATCGGATAATAAATGTGGCTTTTATGGGCCTAAGACCCAAAATCGGCGGATCGGTCTATATGGGGGCTATATCAAGATATTGTCCGATATAGCCCATCATCGAACTTATCCTGCTTATGGACAAAAAAAGAATCTGTGCAAAATTTCAGCTCAATATCTCTATTTTTAAAGACTGTAGCGTGATTTCAACAGACAGACGGACAGACGGACGGACATGTCTAGATGGCCTTAGATTTTTACGCTGATCAAGAATATATATACTTTATAGGGTCGGAAATGGATATTTCGATTTGTTGCAAACGGAATGACAAAATGAATATACCCCCATCCTTCGGTGGTGGGTATAAAAAAATGCCGATTCTTCTTATATCCACCACAATAAGATAGGGGCATAATAATCTAGTCATTCCGTTTGTAACACCTCGAAATATTGATTTGAGACCCCATAAAGTTTATACTTTCTTGATCGTCTCGACGTTCTGATTTCATCTAGCCATGTCTGCCAGTCGTAATCAAACTCGTAAAGCTAGCCGCTTGAAATTTTGCACGGATACTTCATATTAATGTAGGTCGTTGGGGATTAGAAATGGGCTATATAGATTTAGATTTGGATATAGCTCCCATAAAACCGATCGCCCGATTTGACTTCTTAAGCCCTTACAAGCCGCAATTTTTGTCCGATTTGGCTAAAATGTTGTACATAGTGTTCTGTTATGACTTCCAACGACTGTGTTAGGTAGGGTCCAAATAGGTCTATAACCTGATATAGCTCCCATAAAAACCGATCTCCCGATTTGACTTCTTGAGCCCCTGGAGGCGCAATTTTCCGTCCGATTTGGGTAAAAATTTCCACAAAGTGTTCTGTTATGACTTCCAACAACTTTGTATAGTGCGGTCCAAAGCGGTCTAAAACCTGATATATTGGGTTGCCCAAAAAGTGATTGCGGATTTTTTAAAAGAAAGTAAATGCATTTTTAATGAAACTTAGAATAAACTTTCATCAAATGTACTTTTTTACACTTTTTTTCTAAAGCAAGCTAAAAGTAACAGCTGATAACTGACAAAAGAAAGAATGCAATTACAGAGTCACAAGTTGTGAAAAAATTTGTCAACGCCGACTATATGAAAAATCCGCAATTACTTTTTGGGCAACCCAATAGTTCCCATATAAGCCTATCTGCCAATTTGACTTCTTGAGCCCTTACAAGCCGCAATATTGGTCCGATTTGGTTGAAGTTTTGCACATAGTGTTCTGTTATAACTTCCAGTAATTGGGTCAAGTACGGTCCAAATTGGTCTATAACCTGATAGAGCTTCTCTCGATTGTCCCTGTTCGGTTCATAGAAGTTATTTTGGCTGGTTGGACAGAAGTTTGGTATGTATAATTAGATTATGGCTTTCAACTTTATTTATTTATTTTATATGAATTTTTAGCAGAATCCATGGTGGTGGGTTCCCAAGATTCGGCCCGGCAGAACTTAGCACGCTTTTACTTGTTTCGTTTTGAGTCCCACACTGTCACGTCCTTTCCGCATGCCCCGGAGTATTTCTTCCATGACCCTATTATTCCTTCCAGGATACTTTCTGTAAGAATTTCAAGAAAGTCGGTTCCCCTGTTTTTTCCAAATTTGGTTTTCATAGAAATTAGAGACATTTTATATTTTTTAGATTTTTTTTTAATGTTTATTTTCTTTCCCAAAGCATAGACGTTCAAAATTTAATTTTTATATAACGGAAATCAGCCCAAGAAAAACCCATGATGACAGAAGAGTTACTCAGTATTGGGTAAGAGGTCCGCAGACTTTATAACAGAATACATTGTAAACAATAGGAAGTTTAGTGGGATGTGTATTACACGGCTCAAGCAATACACTAACATTATCAGAGCGTTAAAACGTGCCTCCTGGAAGCTTCTCCTCCAAGATGAAAAAGTTTCTCTCAAAAACCCATGTCCAAACTGAAACCACAGAAAAAATATAGACCTAAATATGACCGATTAAATGTGACTTATATGTTGACTTATAAAAAACTTTTTAAACAAGATGTTAATTGCTTTAATGATTTTAATGAAAAGTTAATGCCAAACGTGCTCATTTCAGTGCCATACGGTATTGATGGTTAAGAAACACCGTACGGTGCAAAAACAATACCGGTAGGTATGGATGAAACATAAAATGGTTATTACCCTTTTGTAATAGCCTTATTACCGAACTGGCATTTGTTTTAATATCAATCTGTTATTGGTTTTTGCGTCAAACCGTTTATGGTTTTAGTACCCAACCGCTATTGATTATTTCACCCCCTAATGAACCAAAAAAAATCCATTGAAAATAATTTTAGTCTAATTTTATTTCGATTATTTATGTAAATAGTTACAAAAAGCAATGTTACATCGTGGCCAACCTTAATTCTTTGTATTTAGCAATTGTTTGCATACCCATTGCTTCCCAGAAGTGATTTCCATATAAACTCACCAACACAGCATCGTTTTCCACAGAAGAGTCTATCATATTTTAGATGTAGAATGTCCTTAGAATTTGTACTATTTCAATTTTTACCGCTTTCGAGTATTTGAACAGGTTTTGACGCATTCAAATTGTATTAAAACATTTTATTTATTAATTCAACATATATTTTATAATGTCATCAATATTTTAAGTACAAGGCTCTTTGTCTGGTATTGAATTTAATTGAGATTGATGGTATTAAAAATCTTTGCCAATGACGCGCCAAAATAATACCAGATGGTATTGGCAAAGTACCATAATTTTTCTATTAGTGTATATAAACTGGAAGCTACCGTGGTGCAGAGGTTAGCATGTCCGCCTATGACGCTAAACGCCTAGGTTCGAATCCTGGCGATACCATCGGAAGTGGTATTCAGCGGTGGTATTCCCCTCCTAATGCTGGCAACATTTGTGGGGTACTATTGGTTGCCCAAAAAAGTAATTGCGGATTTTTCATATAGTCGGCGTTGACAAATTTTTTCACAGCTTGTGACTCTCTAATGGCATTCTTTCTTCTGTCAGTTATCAGCTGTTACTTTTAGCTTGTTTTAGAAAAAAAGTGTAAAAAAAGTATATTTGATTAAAGTTCATTCTAAGTTTTATTAAAAATGCATTTACTTTCTTTTAAAAAATCCGCAATTACTTTTTGGGCAACTCAATATATCATATAAAAACTTCTCTCGCAAGAGGTGTCGCACTGCGGCATGCCGTTCGGACTCGGCTACAAAAAGGAGATGCCGATGATAAGAGACCTGCTTTTTGTATTGGATCAAAGCTAGAGGAAAAAGTGGGCCTAGGGTCTACATTGAGAATTCAAGGACTGCGATCTGTATTCGACTGCCTTACCATAAGACGATCCTTCAGGCAAAGATCCGGGTGATGACGGAATGCGTGAGGTGGTGTGGTGTTTACGCGAGAACATCGAATATGAACATCTTTACGGACAGTAAACTGGCCATCGGGGCAATAACAACCAGGACGGTAAGATCACGAACAGTCTTGCAGTGTAAGAAGGAGATTAACGCCTTCTCTGAGGGTGGCACAATCCGCATCGTTTGGGTGCCAGATCATAGCTAAGTTAGGGGAAATGAAAGAGCAGATGATTTGACAGTAAAGGCCAGAGGACTGCCGTCAATAAACTGGCTAACCAAGTTGCCTTTTCGCTAAAAAAAATATACCATTTAAGTAGGGAAAGAGATAACTCTTTGAAATTTAAGATGGTTAAGGCTGGGGTGTTATTATGTGCAAGATTTCAAGGCCCTAGATAGTACGTGCGCCTATTGGCAGGCCCCTAAAATTAGTCAACTTGGTATTTCGAAAAATTATTCGGGCTGCAAAATCTTCATTTGTGATCCGATTTTCAAAATTATGTATGCTGGATAGTACTCAAAAATACCTCCCTGCTTGGGGTATAACATATCTCCTCTGGTTTTGGGGATATAAGAGTTTAAATTTTTATTTGTTGAAATTTCACCCGATATTGGCTTCGTATTTTGCAATTTACGAAGGCATTTGTGGTTCGATTTTCATTTTTATACTCACCACCGAAGGAAGGGGATATATTCATTTTGCCATTCCATTTGCAACACATCAAAACATCCATTTCCGACCCTATTAAGTGCATATATACTTGATACCTCGTATCCGTCCGTCTGTCTGTTGAAATCGCGCTACGGTCTTCAAATACAAAGATATTGAGCTGAAACTTTGCACAAATTCTTTTTTTTTGTCTACAAGCAGATTAAGTTCGAAGATGGGCTATATCGGACTATATCTTTATATAGTCCCCATATAGACCGATCCGCCGAATTAAGGTATAAGGCCTATAAAAGCCACATTTATTATTCGAATTTTCTGAAATTTGGGACAATGAATTGTATTAGGCTCTTCGACAATGTTCTACAATTTGGCTCAGATCGGTCCAGGTTTGAATATAGCTACCATATAGACCGATCCCTCGATTTAAGGTTTTGGGCCCAAAAAAGGCGCATTTATTGTCCGATTTCGCTGATATTTTACACAGTGACATATGTTAGGCATTTCGACATTCGTGTCGTACAAGGTTCAGATCGGTCTATATTTAGATACAGTTACCAAAAATACCAACACTTTGTTCTACAAAATTGAACAATGACTTGTAGTTGTTAGACTACACAATGTCCGTGCCGAGTTTGATCCAAATCGGACCATATTTCGATAGCATTTTCACTGGATTATGACAAAAGGTGATTTACATATATACCCGAAGTTGTGGGTATCCAAAGTTCGGCCCGGCTGAACTTAACGACTTTTTACTTATTATTCATGATTTGGATGCGTGAAAAAACGACTTTGCCGCTAAAAGTGCTGAAAAGTGACAAAAAAAAACAAGTAAAAAGGGGTTAAGTTCGGCCGGGCCGAACTTTGAATACCCACCACCTCGGGTATATATGTAAACCACCTTTCATCAAAGTTCGGTGAAAATTTCATACCTTATACTCATATACCTCATACCGATCTGAACTATATACGACGCGGATGTCGAAAAGCCGAACATAAATCACTGTGTCAAATTTCAGTGAAATCGGATTATAAATGCGCCTTTTATGGGGCCAAGACTTTAAATCGAGATATCGGTCTACATGGCAGCTATATCCAAATCTGGACCGATTTGGGCCAAGTTGCATAAACATGTCGAAGAGCTTAACACATTGCACTGTCCCAAATTTCGGCGAAATCGGACAATAAATGCCTCTTTTATGGGCCCTAAACCTTAAATCCAGAGATCGGTCTATATGGCAGCTATATTCAAATCTGGACCGATCTGGACAAAATTGAAGAAGGACGTCAAGGAGCCTAACCAAACTCACTGTCTCAAATTTCAGCGACTTCGGACAATAAATGCGTCTTTTATGGCCCCAAAACCTAAAACCTAGATATCGGTCTATATGGCAGCTATATCCAAATCTGGACCGATATGTGCGATATTGCAGAAGTATGTCAAGGGGCTTAACTTAACTCACTGTTTCAAATTTCGGGGACATCGGGCAATAAATGAGCATTTTATGGGCCCAAAACCATAAATCAAGAAATCGGTCTATATGGCAGCTATATCCAAATTTGAACCGATCTGGACCAAATTGAAGACAGATGTCGAAGGGCCTAACACAATTAACTGTCCCGATTTTCATCAAAATCGGATAATAAATTTGGCTTTTGTGGGCCTAAGACCCTAAATCGGAGGATCGGTCTATATGGCAGCTATATCCAAATCTGAACCGATCTAAGCCATATTGACGGAGGATGTCGAAGGGCCTAACACAACTCACTGTCCCAAATTTCAGCAAAATCGGATAATAAATATGGCTGTTATGGGCCTAAGACCCTAAATCGGAGGATCGGTCTATATGGCAGCTATATCCAAATGTGGACCGATCTGAGCCAAATTGGCGGAGGATGTTGAAGGGCCTAAGACAACTCACTGTCCTAAATTTCAGCAAAATCGGAAAATAAATGTGGTTTTTATTGGCCTAAGACCCTAAATCGGCGGATCGGTCTATATGGGGGCTATATCAAGATATAGTCCAATACAGCCCGAACTTATCCTGCTTATGGACAAAAAGAGAGTCTGTGCAAAGTTTCAGCTCAATATCGCTATTTTTGAAGACTATAGCGTGATTTCAACAGACAGACGGACGGACATGTCTAGATCGTCTTAGATTTTTACGCTGATCAAGAATATATATACTTTATAGGGTCGGAAATGGATATTTCGATGTGTTGCAAACGGAATGACAAAATGAATATACCCCCATCCGTCGGTAGTGGGTATAAAAACAATTTTGGCAAGGGTTTAGGGGACATACGGCTTAAAAAAAGAAAAAAAAAAATAAAATAAGAGATCTGGGCTTTGGAATTTGAGAACTCGAGGGGGTTTTCCAATTGTTCACGAAATTCCAAGCTTATACTTTCTTTTTCGAGATTACTTTTTGGTATTTAAAGCGCCCAACACGCCAACTACTGGCCTAGGTTTATGGTCGTGATGGCATGGGGCGGATTAATATCCCCACCTTATTTTCCACCTAACCTAATTTTTTTCTAGAAAATTTTGTTCAAATTTTTATTAAGACCGTAAATTGACACAACACCCATCGGCACATAATTTCCTATGTTCGCGGGCATAGGCAAAACGAAAAGATGGACATTGTAAGCAACTTCGATTGGTTTCGTTCAGCTGACGCATTTGTATAATTTAACAAAGCTACTTCACAAAGTTGATCATTCGCTGTTTGCTGTCCCTCATACAAGCAACTAAATAGTATTTATTCTTTCGGCTTCAGTTTCTTTTGATTATTTTGAAATGGGCAACTCTGGCATATCCTCTCAACTTCTCATATGCCTCAAACAATTTGATTAAAAAAAAATCAGTGTAGTATACTCTCTTGGCCATAAGCTCCCTTAACTTCTCTTTGTGTCCTCCAAAACTCTCTTACTATCTGAGTATTGGCGATTTGTTTGGTTAGTAGTAGGGATTTAATTTTAGTCATTGTTATAGCTGTTGCCGGTGAACACAACACAACACACACACACTCACTCACTCACACAAGGAATTTCACTTTTTATTTGGGTAGTACATATATTGCTCATTTGGTATTGTAGATATATTTAGAGGAGAGGGTAATATGAGTGAGTTGTTGTGGGGGTGTGTTGGTATATCTTTGTGATGAAAGTGCAGAGGGACAGAAAAGCAGTTAAGCCTGACCCACCAAGCCAGTGAGAGTCAGAGAAAACTTTGACGATTTAAAAGACGAAAGCTATAAACATTATTTTTTCTTCTCTATGTTTCTTTCTCTTTCTTTCTCTTGCTGGCCTTGCTAGTCTGACTCTCCGGTTTCTTTTCTCTGTTTATGTTTGTTGGAATGCCGGATTTAATGTTGTGCCCTGCTTAAGTGGCAAAGTTTAACCATAACAAATCATTGAAAGTCCTTACCAGAGAAGACCCCATACATAGATTTGAAAACTCCTTTGGTTGGCCTGTGGCATTATTACCATTGCCATGGTAATGCTGCAATTGCTGTTGTTAAGTTTTCTATTAGTTGATAGATAATAATATATATTTTTTGGCAATTATTTTTACAGAATTCAACAAATCATCGATTGTCACAAAAATTTCAAGAATTTAAAAATATACCGAAGATAAAAGAAAACCAAGCAAAATGAATTTTTCACCGTTCGGTAATCCGTTTCCGGGTACCATACCGGGCATAGCACAATTCACCACAACCACAACACCATTGGTATCCACGGCAACCTCGGCTGCCGCTGTGGCCACGGTGACGTCCACGGCAACATTGCAGCAGCAGCAACAGGATACCACTGGCGGCAATCGTTACCAACAGCAGCAGCAGCAACAACAACAACAACAGCAACAAAGTACCTCCACCATTAGTATGACCCATTTCAATCAACCTGCCATACAAGTTGCTACCGCTGTCAGTGCTTTGCCCGCAAAATTTCGTACCACCAATGATGGGGATGGTGATAAGTACAATGGCCACATGGTTACCCTGACAACAACAGGCGCCGCAGCGGCACCAGCTGCAGGCAACCAACAACAGCAGCAGCACCAACAACAAACAACACAATATACCACCACCATACCCGCCTACAACCAACAAACTGAAGACAAACGTTTGGTACAAGCCGCCATAGCCTATCCTCAGAGCACAATAACCGCTTCAACATCAGCAGCGGCAGCAGCCACGGCCTTGGGTTTACAACAGGCCGCACAGCTGCAACAGCCGGGTACCTCAGCGCAACAATTGCAGACACAGCTGACGGCAGGGCCTCAGGAGTTAACTCAGGATCTATGCAATGCGATATTGCAACAACAAGGTGTGGATTCAAAACGTGGTGAGTTATAATAGTTAAGACCGGGTTCCGGGCCTAGATAGATGAAACACACGTTGCGATGGATAAACGTTTGTGAGTGAGCTGATAGGTTAGCATAGCAGAAGGATGCGAAAGATATATAAAAGACAAGATTAATATGGTACCTTTGCATTCTGCCATCTCCATGTCTTTTGGATTACGCCCTGCTATTCCTATGTTTTTATACCCTCCACCATAAGATGGGGGGTATACTAATTTCGTCATTCTGATTGTAACTACTCGAAATATTCGTCTGAGACCCCATAAAGTATATATATTCCTGATCGTCGTGAAATTTTATGTCGATCTAGCCATGTCCGTCCGTCTGTCCGTCCGTCCGTCCGTCCGTCTGTCTGTCGAAAGCACGCTAACTTCCGAAGGAGTAAAGCTAGCCGCTTGAAATTTTGCACAAATACTTCTTATTAGTGTAGGTCGGTCGGTTGGTATTGTAAATGGGCCATATCGGTCCATGTTTTGATATAGCTGCCATATAAACCGATCTTGGGTCTTGACTTCTTGAGCCTCTAGAGTGCGCATTTCTTATCCGATTGGGATGAAATTTTGCACGACGTGTTTTGTTATGATATCCAACAACTATGCCAAGTATGGTTCAAATCGGTTTATAATCTGATATAGCTGTCATATAAACCGATCTTGGGTCTTGACTTCTTAAGCCTCTAGAGTGCGCAATTCTTATCCGATTGGAATGAAATTTTGCATATGGTGTTTCGTTACTATATAAAACAACTGTGCTAATTATGGTTCAAATCGGTCCATAACCTGATATAGCTGCCATATAAACCGATCTGGGGTCTTGACTTCTTCAGCCTCTAGAGTGCGCAATTCTTATCCGATTGGAATGAAATTTTGCACGACGTGTTTTGTTACGATATCCAAGAACTGTGCCAAGTATAGTTCAAATCGGTTCATAACCTGATATAGCTGTCATATAAACAGATCTGGGGACTTGACTTCTTGAGCTTCTAGAGGGCGCAATATTTGGCTGAAATTTCGCAAGACGTATTTTATTGTTACTTTCAACAACTATGTCAAATAAAGTACAAGTCGGTTCATAACCTGATATAGCTGCCATATAAACAGATCTGGGATCTTGACTTCTTGAGCCTCCAGAGGTCGCAATTATTATCCGATTTGCCTGAAATTTTGTACGACGGATTCTTTCATGACCATCAACATACGTGTTTATTATGGTCTCAATCGGTCCATAGCCCCATACAGCTCCCATATAAATCGATCTCTCTATTTTATTTTTGAGCTCACAAAGAGCGCAATTCGTATTCGAATTGGCTGACATTTTACACAGGTCTCCAACATATAATTTAATTGTGGTCCAAACCGGACCATATCTTGATATCGCTCTAATATCAGAGCAAATCTTTTCTTATATCCTTTTTTTTTTTGCCTAAGAAGAGATGCCGGGAAAAGAACTCGACAAATGCGATCCATGGTGGAGGGTATATAAGATTCGGCCCGGCCGAACTTAGCTCGCTTTTACTTGTTTCATGCATGCTGATGTCAATATGTCCTTGACATTTTGAATTGATGTACAGCTGTCCGACCATTTGTATGATCGCTTTTCCGTTCCTAAATCATTCCTCGCCAAGGTATACAAGCCGATATAAATCCGTAAAGCCTTCTATTAATACACATTTCTATCGCTATGTCTTAAGGTTTCATAAGTTCGTCATTACAACGTTCCTTCTAATCCTGCATCTTTCTGTTCAATTTCTACCAATTTCTAAGACACTCTCTATGGCGTTCTAACTTGTCATTCTTCTGACTCTTCGTGCTTTTATTCATTGATTAGTAGTAGAGGTAAACACGTTAGTTGTCGTGTCACCCATGACATCCAATCACGTGATCGTGCGTAACCTGATTGAATTAACGTACACTTATCACGACTCACGAGTCAAGGTTAAACAAATGTTTTTATACCCACCACCATAGGATGGCGGTATTCTAATCCAGTAATTCCGTTTGAAACACCTCATCTAAGACGCCATAAAGTATATATATTCTTGATCGTCTCGTCGTTCTGAACCGATCTAGCCATGTCCGCCCATCTATCGAAATCACGATAGAGTTCGAACGTGTAAAGCTTACTTTACTTTAATTGGCTATGACAGAATATTTCTTCCACTAGCCGAATGTAGAATAGCGTTTCAAGCGCCTCGATCTTCTGCGCTCATTCTAAAATCTCTGACACCAAGTTTCGAGGTGTCTCCCACAACTTGATCCTTCCATCGTGTTTGCCTTCTATTCCGTGTTTGCCTTCAAAAGACTTCTTTGCTGGAGCTTCTTCATCCATTCTGACAACATGACCTAGCCAACGCAGCCGTTGTATTTTGATGCATGTAACTATGCTATCTTCGTCATACAGCTCATACAGCTCGTGGTTCATACGTCGCCTATATTCTCCGTTACCGCAAACTGGTCCATATATTTTACGAAGAATCTTTCTCTCAAATACTCCAAGTACTGCCTCATCTGCTTTCACAAGTACCCATGCTTCAGAACCATATAACAGCACGGGTAGTATCAGTGTCTTGTAAAGTGTAGTCTTTGTCTGCCGAGAGATGGCCTTGTTTCTAAACTGCTTACTTAGTCCAAAGTAGCATCTGTTTGCCAGTATTATTCTTCGCTTTATCTCAAAACTGGTGTCATTCGTTTCGGTTACGGCGGTGCCGAGGTAGATAAAGTTACTGACTATCTCAAAGTTGTGATTCACAACTTTCTCCATGTTCTTTATCTGCTCGGTTGTACAAGGCTTTTTGGGAGGGGAGACCATCCATTTCGTCTTATCTCCATTTACTGCCAGACCCATTTTCACTGACTCTCTTTCGATTCTTTCAAAGGCTGCAGTTACTACTCCCGGTGACCGACCTATGATATCGATATCGTCGGCATAGGCGAGTAGCATGTGCTCTCTTGTGATTAGTGTGCCATATCTATTCACTTCTGCATCTCGTATAATCTTCTCCAGCAGGATATTAAAGAGATCACACGAGAGGCTGTCTCCTTTTCTGAAACCTCGTTTGGTATTAAATGGTTCGGAGAGATTCTTTCCTTTTCTTACTGAGGAACGCGTATCAGCAAGTGTCATCCTGCAGAGTCTTATTAATTTTGCAGGGATACCAAACTCAGACATGGCTTGAAATACCTTTGAACGTAAAGGAGTATCGAAGGCGGCTTTGTAGTCAACAAAGAGGTGGTAGGTGTTGATTTGTCCTTCTTGGGTCTTTTCCATGATTTGGCGCAGTGTGAATATCTGGTCTAGGGTGGATTTAACAGGTCTAAAGCCGCATTGATAGGGCCCAATTATCTCATTGACTTTAGGTTTTAATCTTTCACACAGTACGCTCGAGAGTATCTTGTATGCGATGGGGAGGAGACTTATTCCTCTGTAGTTGACACATTCCGTCTTGTCTCCTTTCTTGTGTACGGGACATAGTACCCCCCATAATGATTTTGCCCGTATAACAAACTAAAATTAAATTTATTCTAAACACAACAATTTAGTAAAACTTTTGAATGACAAAATTTCAGATTTATAATATTTTACAGAGAGAAAATTTTGATCAGATCTGGATCACGTCAACATTATTTTTCTTAAGATCAATTTTAATGAAATTTTTTCTAAACAATTTTTAATAAAATTTTTTTCTAAACAAATGTTAATGAAATTTTTCTAACGGTAAAATTTCAGCGTAATATTTTAAAAGACAACACTTCATCACAGTTTTTCCTAAAGCCAAATTTGTTATAATCCAGCGTAACGCTCTCATCAGCCCAGGCCCCAACATTTCATTTAAAGTTTTTCTAAAGACAAAATTTCAAAAAAAAAATTTCTAAAATTATATTTTTATGATTTTTATATCCACCACCGAAGGATGGGGGTATATTCATTTTGTCATTCCGTTTGCAACACATCGAAATATCCATTTCCGACCCTATAAAGTAGATATATTCTTGATCAGCGTAAAAATCTAAGACGATCTAGACATGACCGTCCGTCTGTCTGTTGAAATCACGCTACAGTCTTTAAAAATAGAGATATTGAGCTGAAATTTATCACAGATCTTTTTTTGTCCATAAGCAGGTTAGGTTCGAAAATGGGCTATATCGAATTACATCTTGATATAGTTCCCATATAAACCGATCCGCCGATTTAGGGTCTTAGGCCCATAAAAGCCACATTTATTATCCGATTTTGCTAAAATTTGGGTCAGTGAGTTATGCAAGGCCCTTCGACATCCTTCTTCAATTTGGCCCAGATTGGTCCAGATTTGGATATAGCTGCCATATAGACCGATCTCTCGATTTAGAGTCTTAGGCCCATAAAAGCCACATTTATTATCCGATGTTGCTGAAATTTAGGACAGTGAGTTGTGTTAGGCCCTTCGACATACTTCTGCAATATCGCACAGATCGGTCAAGATTTGGATATAGCTGCCATATCGACCGATCTCTCGAATTAAGGTTTTGGACCCATAGAAGGCGCATTTATTGTCCAATGTCGCCGAAATTTGGGACAGTGAGTTGTGCTAGAATCTTCGACGTCCTTCTTAAATTTGGCCTAGATCGGTCCAGATTTGAATATAGCTGCCATATAGATCGATCTCTTGATTTAAAGTTTTGGAGCCATAAAAGGCGCATTTATTGTTCGATTTCGCCGAAATTTGGAACAGTGAGGCTCTTCGACATTTTTCTGCAACTTGGCCCACATCGGTCCAGATTTGGATATAGGTGCCATATAGACCGATATCTCGATTTAAAATCTTGGCCCCATACAATGCTCATTTATAATCCGATTTCACTGAAATTTGACACAGTGACCTATGCTGGGATTTTGGACATCCGTGCCGTATATGGTTGAGATCGGTTTATTGTTAGATATAGAAAACTTAAAAGAACAATATTTTTTTTTACACTATTGAACAGTGACTTGTACTTATAAGTATTTGGTCCAAATTGGAACATATTTAGATATAGGTGCTATGGGGCATAAGGTATGCATTTTTCACCGGATTTTGACGAAAGTTGGTTTACATATATACCCGAGGTGGTGGGTATCCAAAGTTCGGCACGGCCGAACTTAACGCCTTTTTACTTGTTTTAATATAGAAACCATCAAATGCAACAAGAAACTAAAACGGATTCCAGGAATCTCACTTTAGTCGTCCACTTTACTTCAATTCACATTTCATTAGGATACCTCATTCCTAGCTCGAACTGGAATTATTTTAAGACAGCTCTATTCTTGGATATTTTTCTCTAATGCCATTTTCACTAAAGATGGAATCACCCAGATTAATTTACATTTTAAAATAATATTTCAGAGTAAAAATTAGTGGGCAAAGAAAGAAAAAAGTTTACAACTGTAGTAACGTGAAAATGTCTTGGTATTTCCGATTTCTAGTTTTACCACCTTTTCTTATTTTATCTCCAATAAAATAGAAAAACTTTAGGACTTATAAAGACATGATGCAAATTATAGCCATATACGGCAATAGTTGGTGTAATTTTAACCGGACATTTTATTTTATCTCCAATAAATTGGGAAAACTTTAGGACTTATAAAGACATGATGCAAATTATAGCCATACACGGTAATAGTTGGAAGCAATTTTAACCGGACATTATTCCTTCAAAATCGGATTTTCGATCGATTTTAATATAGTTCGGAAGAGAACATGGTGTATTAATGAAAGTGGTCTCACGCGAACAACTGAAAACAGCTGGCCGGTTTGACGGTATTAAAATGTCAGTTCTGTGTTTACATTCTCAGTAAACTATCCCATTTTTTTGCACGTTCTCTTTGTTTGAGTTTATCTTTCTCTCATTTAACTGGCACACGTACGAGAGCAAGCTTCTTTGGTAGTGTTGAGAACAATGCCATATTTGAAATGACATCTTGATGACGATATGGCGGATTGCACCATATGATTTGTGGTTGTTAAACAAATGAGAACACCTTTAATTATTTCGCCATGGGAGGAGAAATAAGCTGTATCATTTAAGCAGAACGTAGATGGCTCGTCGTAAAAATTGGTCAACATTTATTTTTTTTAAATATTTAACATTTATTGTTCCTTAATTTTTTAATTTATTTGCATTACATTTTTTGGAAATAAAATTAATTTAAAACCAACTGACCGACACAAACAATAACCTGTTAAAATCGTGAAACTAGTTTGAGATAAAATAACAAGTAAAAAGGCGTTAATTTCGGCCGGGCCGAACTTTGGATACCCACCACCTCGGGTATATATGTAAACCACCTTTCACCAAAATTCGGTGAAAATTTCATACCTTATACTCATATACCTCATACCGATCTGAACTATATACGACACGGATGTCGAAAAGCCGAACATAAGCCTTTTATGGGGCCAAGACTTTAAATCGAGATATCGGTCTACATGGCAGCTATATCCAAATCTGGACCGATTTGGGCCAAGTTGCATAAACATGTCGAAAAGCCTAACACAAAGCACTGTCCCAAATTTCGGCGAAATCGGACAATAAATGCCTCTTTTATGGGCCCTAAACCTTAAATCGTGAGATCGGTCTATATGGCAGCTATATTCAAATCTGGACCGATCTGGACAAAATTGAAGAAGGACGTCGAAGAGCCTAACCAAATTCCCTGTCTCAAATTTCAGAGACATCGGACAATAAATGCGTCTTTTATGGCCCCAAAACCTAAAACCTAGATATCGGTCTATATGGCAGCTATATCCAAATCTGGACCGATCTGTGCGATATTGCAGAAGTATGTCAAGGGGCTTAACCTAACTCACTGTCCCAAATTTCAGCAAAATCGGATAATGAATGTGGCTTTTATGGGCCCAAAACCATAAATCAAGAAATCGATCTATATGGCAGCTATATCCAAATCAGAACCGATCTGAGCCAAATTAACGAAGGATGTCGATGGGCCTTACACAATTCACTGTCCCGAATTTCATCAAAATCGGATAATAAATGTTGCTTTTGTGGGCCTAAGACCCTAAATCGGAGGATCGATCTATATGGCAGCTATATCCAAATCTGAACCGATCTGGGCCAATTTAACGAAGAAAGTCGAAGGGACTGAGACAACTCACTGTCCCAAATTTCAGCGAAATCAGATAACAAATGTGGCTTTTATGGGCCTAAGACCCTAAATCGGAGGATCGGTCTATATGGCAGCTATATCTAAATCTGGACCGATCTGAGCCAAATTGACGAAGGATGTCGAAGGGCCTAACACAACTCACTGTCCCAAATTTCAACAAAATCGGATAATAAATATGGCTTTAATGGGCCTAAGACCCTAAATCGGCTGATGATATAGCCCATCTTCGAACTTAACCTGCTTATGGACAAAAAAAGAATCAGTGCAAAATTTCAGCTCAATATCTCTATTTTTAAAGACTGTAGCGTGATTTCAACAGACAGACGGACAGACGGACGGACATGTCTAGATCGTCTTAGATTTTTACGCTGATCAAGAATATATATACTTTATAGGGTCGGAAATGGATATTTCGATGTGTTACAAACGGAATGACAAAATTAATATACCCCCATCCTTCGGTGGTGGGTATAAAAATGAGCGCAAAAAGAAAAATTTCACAAAATGTTGAAGCTGGTTCCCCAAAAGTTATCACTATAAAACTAAGATATTCACAAAGAAAATCACATTTTGAAGGCTTTGAAAGATTAGGATCGGCCCGATATATAAACCGATAGCCCGATTTGACTTCTTAAGCCCCTGAAAGCCGAAATTTTTGTCCGATTTGGCTGAAATTTTACATGCTGTGTTCTGTTACGACTTCCAACAACTGTGCTAAATATCACCCAAATCAGTCTATAACCTGATATAACTCCCATGTAAAGCGGTCTCTCGATCATCTTTATTGGATTTCTAGAAGCTTTAATGTTTGCTGGTTTGAAAGATGTTTGGTACGTAGAATAAAATAATGCCCTTTAACTAAATTTATTTTGTATAAATTTTTCGCAAAATCCATGGTGGTGGGTTCCATATATTCGGCCCGTCCGAACATAGCACACTTTTACTTGTTATTTTTTGTTTTATATTTAATTTTAAACAGAACGAACAAGTAGAAAGGCATTGTGCTAAATTTCAGCAAAATCGGTTCATTAAATCATTAATTAAGGGCCTAAACCTTAAATCGGGAGGTCGGTATATATGGCAGCTATATCCAAATGCGAACCGATCTGGGAACAAGGATGTCAAGTAGCTTAACACAATTCGCTTTACAAAATTTTTACGAAATCGGACAATAAATGGCCCAAATATCGGCCAAACTTAAATCGAGATATCGGTATATATGGCAGCTATATTCAAATCTGGACAGATCTGGGTCAAATTCTGTCTAAAATTTCAGCGAAATCGGATAATAAATGTAGCATTTATGGGCCTGAGACCTTAAATCGGTAGATCGGTATGTATGGGGGCTATATCAAAATATAGGCCCATATAGCCCATCTTTCAACTTAACCTGCCCATGGACAATAAAAGAAGCTGTGCAAAGTTTCAGCTCAATATATCTATTTTTAAACACTGTAGCGAGATTTCAACAGACAGACGGACGGACATGGCTAGATCGTCTTAGATTTTTACGACGATCAAAAATATATATATACTTTATATGGTTGGAAATGGATATTTCGATGTGTTGGAAACGGAATGACAAAATGAATACACCCCCATCCTTCGGTGGTGGGTATAAAAACTCCTTAAAGAATCTCAGCACTTGTGGTATATCAAATGTATTAGGGCGGGCTGCAATGATAGCGATTTCGGCCTTTGCCAGGGGCCTCATCAGACTGCAATGCCACCAAGAGATTACATGTGTTCGACCTACTCACTAATTAGGGAGCAGTGCAAAAGTAGAAGGGCAAAGATACACTATATACGGCGCACCATTGATTTCGCCGAAATTTGGTATGTAGATGTGGGTTGACCCCAGGAACACGAGTCTGAAGTCTTTTCTGGGAGCAAATATCCATGGACCCCCCTCCCTTTGGGGTAAGTTGTCCGGCCTGGACAATATGGGTATCAATTGAAAGGTATTGTCAAGTAGATTTCAAATGTGCAAAAACATGTCAAAAAAATTGAACCCAGGAAGGGCCTACGGGGTCATGAGAGTTTTTAACCCCTAATCTTAGGCAATATGGATATCAAATGAAAGGTAGGTAGTAGAAAGGAGTAGATTACGAATATGCAAAAATATCGCAAAAAATTCGAACCGGGATAGACCTACGGGGACTTGAGAATTTTGAACGCTGTAAACGTAGAAACAAAGGAAAAATTTAAAAAAAAAAATCGCGCCATTTTGTTGAAAGGCTTTTAGCCTGCCGCGCTTCTCCTTCATTTTTCAGAAAACTACCATATTTGTATAAAAATAAATAGTTTTCAAAAAAATCGAACGATTTTCCTTCAATTTGCAAAAAAAAAAATCTTATAAATAAAATTCAATTTGTGTTTGTATGTCTGTTTGTGTGTTCCTCATAGACTCAAAAACGGCTGAACCGATTTTCTTGAAATTTTCACAGATGGCGCATAATGATCCCGTGGTGAAAATAGGTTTTGATATCTGAAGGTGGGGCGGACCCTCCCCCTTACCCTAATTTTCAGAAACGCCAGATCTCGGTAATGGTTGATGCGATTGAAGCGAAAATTCGTGTGCTCTCTTATAGATACCTAAAAATAAAAATTTGGTATCCAAATTTCGGATGGGGTACCTAGGGGGAAAGCCCCACCCCCCCAAAACCTACCAAAAATATATATAAACCAATCATGACATTATGGGAATCAAATGAAAGGTATTTAAGATTAGAAAGCGTATCTGATATCCAATTGTAGGACTAAGTGTTTGGGGACCACCCCAACCTCCAAAACACCCCTAAATCGGACATATTTATCAACCTTGGCAATATGGAACTCAAATGAAAGGTATTTGCGAGTAGAATACGAATTTGGTATCCAAATGTGGAACCAAGTTTCTGGGGGTGCACCCCTTCCGCAAAACACCCCCCAAACAGGTCTTATTTAATGATCATGGCAATATGGGGGTCAAACAAAAGATATTTAAGTGTAAAATACGAACCTGATATCCAAATGTGGATCCAAGAGTATGGTGGGCCGTCCCTTTCCAAGAACAATACCCAAAGAGGACAAATTTACTACAATAGCAATATGGGGCTCAAATGAGAGGTCTTTGGGTGTAAAGCACGAATCTGATATCAATATTCGGGAAAAAGTGTGTATGGGGCCACACCACCCATATAGGACGTATTTGCTGACCATTCCAATATGGGGCTGTAATAAGCAGTATTTTAGAGTAGAATACGAATCTGTCTAGGTGACGTCCCACCATCATAACAACCCCCAAATAGGACAGTGGACAGCCAAGACAGTGGAGCTCGATATTCATAGTTTTTAGGGCCCATACCCCAAGACGGACATATTTGCTGGCTTTTGCAGTAAGGGGTTTAAATGAATGGTATTTGAGATTAGAAAAAAAATTTAATATCCAATTTTGAGGCCAATGGCAATATGGGGTTCAAATAAATGATATATGAATATATGAGAATAGAGCACGTTGCTGATATATTTTCAGGGCCACTCCCCAAAACACCCCTTAATCGGGCATATTTACCGGCCATGACAATGTGGGGCTTAAATGAAAGGTATTGGTGGGTAGAGCAAGAATTAATACCCTCTTTCGGGACCAATTTTCTTTGGGAAAAGTGGTCTACCCCTTTTCCCAAAACACCCTACAAACAGCAATTTTATACTGACCATCGCCATATGGGGTTCAAATAAAAGTATTTGGTATTCTCCAAAACAAGATAAACATTTTTCGACCATGCCAATATGTGGCTTAAATTAAAGGTATTTGAGATTAGAAAACGAATTTGATAACCAATTTGGGGGCCATGTTTTTGGGGGGCGCCTCATCCTGTAAACTCCCCTTAAGCCAATGATAATATGGGGTTTAAATAAATGGTATTTGAAACAAGAGCACGATGCTGATATTTTTTCAGGGCCAAGTGCCTGGGGGACAACCTCAGCCCCGAAAACACCTCTAAATCAGACATCATGAGAATATCGGGCTTAAATAATAAAGTCTTTTAAGAATGGAGTACACCCTGCATCCAAACTTAAATTCGTTGACCAATAAAGATTCAGAATTCAGATAAAGGCACTTATATTGTTAAACTGTTAGTCAAGCGATATACTATTTTCGTAGCATGGTATTTCACTAAAAGTTATTTAATTGTCGAAAATAAATATTCAAAGGAAAATTTTGTTCCATATAAAGTAAAAGAAGGGGCAGCGGAGCGTGCCCGGGTCAGCTAGTACCATATAAAAATAAATGAAGAATTTTGTCTTACGGCATTTTATTTTTTGAGAATCACTATACAAGTACCAAATTAAAATTTTTTTTATACCCACCACCATAGGATAGGGGAATACTAATCTAATCATTCCGTTTGTAACAACTCGAAATATCCGTCTAAGACCCTATAAAGTAAAGGGTGATTTTTTTGAGGTTAGGATTTTCATGCATTAGTATTTGACAGATCACGTGGGATTTCAGACATGGTGTCAAAGAGAAAGATGCTCAGTATGCTTTGACATTTCATCATGAATAGACTTACTAACGAGCAACGCTTGCAAATCATTGAATTTTATTACCAAAATCAGTGTTCGGTTCGAAATGTGTTCATTCACCGTAACGTTGCGTCCAACAGCATCTTTGAAAAAATACGGTCCAATGATTCCACCAGCGTACAAACCACACCAAACAGTGCATTTTTCGGGATGCATGGGCAGTTCTTGAACGGCTTCTGGTTGCTCTTCACTCCAAATGCGGCAATTTTGCTTATTTACGTAGCCATTCAACCAGAAATGAGCCTCATCGCTGAACGGTGAATGAACACATTTCGAACCGAACACTGATTTTGGTAATAAAATTCAATGATTTGCAAGCGTTGCTCGTTAGTAAGTCTATTCATGATGAAATGTCAAAGCATACTGAGCATCTTTCTCTTTGACACCTTGTCTGAAATCCCACGTGATCTGTCAAATACTAATGCATGAAAATCCTAACCTCAAAAAAATCACCCTTTATATACATTCTTGATCGTTTCGACGTTCTGAGTTGTTCTAGCCATGTCCGACCCTCCACCGTCTGTCGAAATCACGATAGCTGTCGAACGCGTAGAGATAGTCGCTTGAAATTTTGTACAGATACTAAATATTGATGTAGATCGTTAATTATTGCAAATGGACTATATCGGTTCAGATTTGGATATAGCTCCCATCAGGGACGTAGGATTTTATTTGTGGCTTGGGGGCACCCCACATTTATTGTTTATTTATATGCTCAAATATTACACAAGCCCTTAATATTATAAAAAAAATTTTCTTAAATATAAAAATATAATAATGAATGGCTACTCAGTTGAAACAACTTTCATGAAAAAAAATAATAATTTTAATTATAAATTACATGGAACAAGATATGAATTAACACAAACAAAATATTGGGTTGCCTAAAAAGTAATTGCGGATTTTTTAAAAGAAAGTAAATGCATTTTTAATAAAACTTAGAATGAACTTTAATCAAATATATAATTGCCATTTTGTTCGATAACCTTTTGCCATCTTCCTGGCAAATTTAGTATTCCACGTTCATAGAACTTCTGGCCTTTATCTGCAAAAAACTGAACCAAGTGCGATTTTTCAACCTCATCATTGCCGAAAGTTTTACCATTTAAGGAGTTCTGCAAAGATCGAAATAAATGGTAGTCTGATGTGCTATATGGTGGATGCATCAAAACTTCCCAGCCAAGCTCACTCAGTTTTTGGCGAGTGACCAAAGATGTGTGCGGTCTGGCGTTGTCCTGGTGGAATATGACACCTTTACGATTGACCAATTCTGGTCGCTTCTCCTTGATGGCTGTATTCAATTTGTCCAATTGTTGACAGTAAATATCCGAATTAATCGTTTGGTTCCTTGGAAGCAGCTCAAAATATACCACACCCTTCCAATCGCACCAAACAGACAGCATAACCTTCTTTTGGTGGATATCAGCCTTTGAAGTGGTTTGAGCTGGTTCACCATGCTTGGACCATGATCGTTTTCGACTAACGTTGTTGTAAACAATCCATTTTTCATCTCCAGTTATGATTCGTTTTAAAAACGCATCGAATTCATTGCGTTTAAGGTGCATATCACAAGCGTTGATTCGATTTGTTAAATGGATTTCTTTCAATACATGTGGTACCCATATTAAAATTGACGCCAAAAAAAAAAAAAAAGACAAAATTTCGCGCACTTTTGATAACAGCTGATAACTGACAGAAGAAAGAATGCAATTACAGAGTCACAAGCCGTTGAAAAAATTTATCAACGCCGACTATATTACCGACAATTACTTTTTGGGCAACCCAATAATTGGTGAATGACTGAAATCTAAAATTGCCAAAATTCTTCTGTTACTGCGAAATTGGTAAAGATACAACAATTTTTTTTTAATTGTGGTCGCTATTGGTTGCAGTAACTGACCCATCAGCGGTGACATTTGGTCATAAAGTCTGAGCTGAATTTTGTACTGATTGCCAAAACACTATTTATAGGCCGATTCTAATCTTTTAAAGGCTTCAAAGTGTGGTTGTCTTTGCAAATAAGCTTGAGTATTTTGATGAATTTTTATACCCTCCACCATAGGATGGGGGGTATACTAATTTCGTCATTCTGTTTGTAACTACTCGAAATATTCGTCTGAGACCCTATAAAGTATATATATTCTTGATCGTCGCGACATTTTATGTCGATCTAGCCATGTCCGTCCGTCCGTCTGTCTGTCGAAAGCACGCTAACTTCCGAAGGAGTAAAGCTAGCCGCTTGAAATTTTGCACAAATACTTCTTATTAGTGTAGGTCGGTTGGTATTGTAAATGGGCCATATCGGTCCATGTTTTGATATAGCTGCCATATAAACCGATCTTTGGTCTTGACTTCTTGAGCCTCTAGAGTGCGCAATTCTTATCCGATTGGAATGAAATTTTGCACGATGTGTTTTCTTATGATATCCAACAACTGTGCCAAGTATGGTTCAAATCGGTTCATAACCTGATATAGCTGTCATATAAACAGATCTGGGGACTTGACTTCTTGAGCTTCTAGAGGGCGCAATTCCTATCCGATTTTGCTGAAATTTTGCTAGACGTTTTTTATTGTTACTTTCAACAACTATGTCAAATAAGGTACAAGTCGGTTCATAACCTGATACCATGGTGGAGTGTACATAAGATTCGGCTCGGCCGAACTTAGCACGCTTTTACTTGTTTTTATACCCTCCACCATAAAATGGGGGGTATTCTAATTTCGTCATTCTGTTTGTAACTACTCGAAATATTCGTCTGAGACCCCATAAAGTATATATATTCTTGATCGTCGCGACATTTTATGTCGATCTAGCCATGTCCGTCCGTCTGTCCGTCCGTCCGTCCGTCCGTCTGTCTGTCGAAAGCACGCTAACTTCCGAAGGAGTAAAGCTAGCCGCTTGAAATTTTCCACAAATACTTCTTATTAGTGTAGGTCGGTTGGTATTGTAAATGGGCCATATCGGTCCATGTTTTGATATAGCTGCCATATAAACCGATCTTGGGTCTTGACTTCTTGAGCCTCTAGAGAGCGCAATTCTTATCCGATTGAAATGAAATTTTGCACGACGTGTATTGTTATGATTTCCAACAACGGTGCCAAGTATGGTTCAAATCGGTCCATAACCTGATATAGCTGCCATATAAACCGATCTTGGGTCTTGACTTCTTGAGCCTCTAGGGTGCGCAATTCTTATCCGATTGAAATGAAGTTTTGCCCGACGTGTTTTTTTATGATACCCAACAATTGTGCAAAGTATGGTTTAAATCGGTCCATAACCTGATATAGCTGTCATATAAACCGATCTGGGGTCTTGACTTCTTGAGCCTCTAGAGTGCGCAATTCTTATCCGATTGGAATGAAATTTTGCACGACATATTTTGTTATGATATCCAATAACTGTTCCAAGTGTGGTTCAAATCGGTCTATAACCTGATATAGCTGCCATATAGACCGATCTTGGGTCTTGACTTCTTGAGCCTCTAGAGAGCGCAATTCTCATTCGATGTGACTGAAATTTTGTACATAGTGTTTTAGTATCACTTCTAACAACTGTGCTAAGTATGGTTCAATTTGGTCCATTACATGGTATAGCTGTCATATAAACCGATCTTGAGTCTTGACTTCTTGAGCCTCTAGAGTGCGCAATTCTTATCCGATTAGAATGAAATTTTGCACCACGTGTTTTGTTATGAAATCCAACAACTGTGCCAAGTATGGTTCAAATCGGTCCACAACCTGACGTAGTTGCCATATAAACCGATCTTGGGTCTTGACTTTCTGAGCCTCTAGAGAGCGCAATTCTTATCCGATTTGCCTGAAATTGAATTATGGTCTGAATCGGTCTATAGCCCGACACATCTCCCATATTAATCGCTCTCTCTATTTTACTTTTTGAGCCCCCAAAGGGCGCAATTCTTATTCGAAGTGGCTGACATTTTACACAGGTCTCCAACATATAATTTAATTGTGGTCTAAACCGGATCATATCTTGATATCATCTTATAGCAGAGCAAATCTTTTCTTATATCATTTTTTGCCTAAGAAGAAATGCCGGGAAAAGAACTGCCTAATGCGCTCCATGGTGGAGGGTATATAAAACTCGGCCCGGCCGAACTTAGCACGCTTTTACTGGTTTCATTTGCGCTCAAACTAATTTCATGTTTTAACAGGTTATTGTTTGGTTTTAAATGACTTTTAAATGATGTCGCTAATTTCTTCTTCGAACTGAATTAAAATTGATCGAAAATCCGGTTTTTACAAAAATGATGTCCGTTAAAAATTGCATCGAACTATTGTCGTATATGCTTATAATTTGCACCCTGTCTTTATAAGTCCTAAAGTTTTCCTAATTTATTGGAGATAAAATAAGAAAAGGTGGTAGAAATAAAAATCAAAAATACGAAGAGATTTCTCCGTTATTGCAGTTGTAAACTGTTTTTCTTTCTTTGCCCGCAATTGTCCTAGCTGCAATCGTAAGTGCAATATAAGACTTGCTCTCATTGATAAAAGTCTGCTGACAAATATTATATCAAATACATTTACTCACTTAAGGTGGGTATTAAGTTCATGTTTCACAGTGAAAATGTGTACTTTTTACGATTACTTTTTGTAGATGTTAGATTTTGAAGCAAAAAGACTTTCTGATTTCATTCATTAGCGCATTCTCATTATTTATGATAAAATTTTAATAAAATTGTTATGTTATCAGTGACATTTTTGTCGTTTTTCAAAAAAGTAATCGTGAAAAACATGGGTATTTCACTGTGAAACATCAACTTAATACCCACCTTCTTGTAAATATGAAATTTAGCTCTTCCATTTGATTTCATTAAAGATTTTCGTATATAACATATAAGGAAATCATTTTTCGCAAAATCTTTTTAATATAAGAAGATTTTCTTGGAAGAAAATCAAAAATTCAAAAAGTAAATTTTACAATATTTTAAATATTGGGTTGCCCAAAAAGTAATTGCGGATTTTTCATATAGTCGGCGTTGACAAATTTTTTCACAGCTTGTGACTCTGTAATTGCATTCTTTCTTCTGTCAGTTATCAGCTGTTACTTTTAGCTTGCTTTAGAAAAAAAAAGTGTAAAAAAAGTATATTTGATTAAAGTTCATTCTAAGTTTTATTAAAAATGCATGTACTTTCTTTTAAAAAATCCGCAATTACTTTTTGGGCAACCCAATATTTCCAAAAGGAGACAAAAATGCAGGCAATGCGTTTTTCTATTTGCAAAAAAAAAAAAAATTCTCCCGACTATATGAAAAATCCGCAATTACTTTTTGGGAAACCCAATATTTGCAATAATTATTTTAAAATGTAAATAAATCTGAGTGATTATATCGGGAATTTAAAATTGTTTTTCCGATTCCTTAAAGTGTTCCGTTTCATTGCTAATGTAATAAAAATAATTTATTATTACATATTACCAAATATTTTTTGGAAAGGATGTTCAGACTAACAAGCAAAATATTTCATTTGGACATTTTTCAAATAATATTTTTTCTAGAGATAAAATAAAAATTATAAAACGAGAATTAAGAGAAAATTCGTATAGAATTATTTCTTAGAAATATTTTTGTTATAAGTTTGTTTTTCGGAACAATTTTAAAATTTTTTACAAGAAAATTTCATGAAAATTTTGGCTATTTTTAATCTTTGAAAAAATTTTTCGCTTAAATCAATCACTAAAGTTATATCTTTTAAAAAAAATACATTGCGATTCGGTCTTTAAAAAAAAAAAACCCTTAACGATGAAAAATATCCCAAGAATAGAGCTGCCCTAGAAAAATTCTAGGAAAGAGGTATTGCAATAAAATTTGAATTGGGTGAAAGTGGACAACTGAAACCAGTTACAACAACTTTTACCGTCATGTTTTTTTTTTTTTAAGTCCCAAAAATCAATGAAACTTTTTCTTTCAAACCTCCGTTTTAATACCTTGTTGCATTTGATTGCTTCTATATTAAAAACATAAATTTATAGCAATAATTCTGTCTTTTTAACAGTAGGGGCAATTTTATGCCAAAATCATTAAATACAGCGTTCTTCGCCAAATGGTCATAGAATATTAAGAAAATTTTTGAAATTCAAAATATTTTAAAAAATTGCTACGTCAATATAAAATTTGGGTTAAAATGTTGTCTTTAAAAATATCTATTGGTCTATAGAAAAAGTTTTAGACAAATGTTATTTGGGACAGATAAGCATAATAAAAGGACTTTAACAATTTTTATACCCTCCACCATAAGATGGGGGGTATACTAATTTCGTCATTCTGATTGTAATCGTCGTTAAATTTTATATCGATCTAGCCATGTCCGTCCGTCTGTCCGTCCGTCCGTCTGTCTGTCGAAAGCACGCTAACTTCCGAAGGAGTAAAGCTAGCCGCTTGAAATTTTGCACAAATACTTCTTGTTAGTGTAGGTTGGTTGGTATTGTAAATGGGCCATATCGGTCCATGTTTTGATATAGCTGACATATAAACCGATCTTGGGTCTTGACTTCTTGAGCCTCTAGAGTGCGCAATTCTTATCCGATTGGGATGAAATTTTGCACGACGTGTTTCGTTATTATATCCAACAATTGTGCCAAGTATGGTTCAAATCGGTCCATAACCTGATATAGCTGTCATATAAACCGATCTTGGGCCTTGACTTCTTGAACCTCTAGAGTGCGCAATTCTTACCCAATTGGGATGAAATTTTGCACTACGTGTTTTGTTATGATATCCAACAACTGTGCTAAGTATTGTTCACATCGGTCCATAACCTGATATACCTGCCATATAAACCGATCTTGGGTCTTGACTTCTTGAGCTTCTAGAGGGCGCAATTTCTATCCGATTTGGCTGAAATTTCGCAAGACGTTTTTTTATTGTTGCTTTCAACAACTATGTCAAATAAAGTACAAGTCGGTTCATAACCTGATATAGCTGCCATATAAACCCATCTGGGATCTTGACTTCTTGGGCCTCTAGAGGTCGCAATTATTATCCGATTTGCCTGAAATTTTGTACTACGGATCCTCTCATGACCATCATCATACGTGTTTATTATGGTCTGAATCGGTCTATAGCCCGATACAGCTCCCATATAAATCGATCTCTCTATTTTACTTCTTGAGCCCCCAATGGGCGCAATTCTTATTCGAATTGGCTGACATTTTACACAGGTCTACAACGTATAATTTAATTGTGGTCCGAACCGGACCATATCTTGATATTGCTCTAATAGCAGAGCAAGTCTTTTCGTTAATCCTTTTTTTTTGCCTAAGAAGAGATGCCGGGAAAAGAACTCGACAAATGCGATCCATGGTGGAGGGTATATAAGATTCGGCCCGGCCGAACTTAGCACGCTTTTACTTGTTATTCAATATAAAGTGTCGCAAAATGGAAAATTTAATTGATATTTTGGCTTTAAAAGAGTTTGTCTATGTTAGGTTGTCTTACGAGAATTTTTCGTTTTTCGAAATTAATTCCAAAAAAATCATTAGAAATTTTTTTTTTTATAAAAATTTTGTCTTAGGATGGCCCCTTCCACCCCTGGCTACGTCCCTGGCTCCCATATAGACAGATCTCCCGATTTGACTTCTTCAGCGCCTGGAAGCAGCAGTTTTTGTCCGACATGGCTAAAATTTTGCGCATAGTGTTCTGTTAAGACTTCCAACAACTGTTCTAAGTACGGTCCGTATCGGTTCAAACCCTGATATAGCCCCCATATAAACTGAACTTCTGATTTAGCTGACATTTTGCATGTGGTGTTCTGTTATGACAACTGTGCTTAGTACGGTTCGAATCAGTCTATAACCTGATATAGCTCCCATATAAAACGATCTCCCGATTTGACTTCTTGATCCCTTACAACCCCTAATTTTTGTCCCATTTAGATAAAATGTTGCTCAAAGTGTTCTGTTGCAACTTTCAATAACTGTGTCAAGTACGATCCAAATCGGTCTATAACCTGAAATAGCTCCCATATAAACCAATCTCTCGATTTGACTTCTTGATCCCGCAATTTTTGTCTGATTTGTCTAAAATTTTACATGTAGTGTTCTGTTATGACTTTCACTAACGCCTCGAATGCCTCCTGAGTCGTGATCGCCTCGTCAGTAGTTATTTTCTCGTGAGTCGTGCGTGAGTAAAATTTTTGTCTCGTAAGCGTGCGCAAAAGTGAGTCGATATAAAAAAGTCATGTGTAAGAAAATTTTTTTCACGCGCACAAGTCTGATTATTAGTTTATACGCCTTACTATTTCGAGGACTCAAGGAGGCGCCAGGAGTGCTCCGGGAGTGTTCTAGCCAGCGACAGCAAAGCGATACACCTCTTCAAGTCTAGACCCCCTTTTTCTGATCATCTATCATCCGTTGCCCTTCGGGCCCGGCACCCAGAACAGTTGAATTTTGATATGGTCAACCATCTCGTTAAGAGACCTGCGACAGTCGAGGGCTGTTTTTGAAATCATTAGTTCCCCAGAGATTAAATGGCTGTCTGGCTCCCTGAGAAGCTATTTTTAACAGTCGTCGTTATGACATTACATCTTAGCCACATTCCACCACTTCTATAATTGCAAGGATCTCCGCTTGATACATACTAAAGTGGTTGGGTAACCTTCTCAATATGACAAGTCCAAGTTCTTCAAAGTACACCCAAAGCCCACCTGATGGTCTAGTTTTGAACCATCAGTATGGAAGTCTATGTTACTTTCTATGAGCATTCCAGTAAGGAACACGGGATACTTCTCTCATATCAATGAGTGTAGTTCGATTAATGTTTAAGCTCTATGACAAGGGGACTCCTTTTTTATGCCGAGTCCGAAAGGTGTATCGCATAGCGACACCACATAGCAATTACTTCTATCACCAGGCATATTGTAGTTCCAATCGGTTCTACAATATTAGGAATAGTGGCACATTACTTTTTATCAAAAAGCGGGTCAGGCAATGATAATCCACACTGCCTGGAACATGGGGAATTGTATCACATTGTACCTTCGCCTTACAGCAGTAGTTGTAGCAATTTATCTAGCCGCAATGTCCGAAGGCATTAGCTGTAGCATTAAATGCAGGGTATCAGGTGATGTCATGGGTCAATGCGGCTACTAGGCACAAACAAGCCATCCCTTAGATACGAACAGTAGTTGGACTTTTGAAGCGCCGTCCACCAGACCACAACACCATATAGCATTACTGCAGTATATATCCAGTGCCAGACACGCGGTTTTATCCCCCAACTTTTGCCAACTTTTGCGCCGTCCACCAGACCACAACACCATTTAGCATTACTGCAGTATATATCCAGTGCCAGACACGTGGTTTTATCCCCCAACTTTTGCCAATAGCTCTACTGTAGGTGTTTAGGACAAGAGTCGCCTTTCTTGCATTTTCCGCGCCGTTAGATTATAGAGAGAAATCTAGCTGAGGAATCTGTGTTTAGTCAGTCACGGTTCTTAGGGCGCGACGGACAGCACGGGCATTATGGAATGAGTCGAACTGAACTGGGGGCTTATGCTGATTCGACAGCGTCCTAGAGGCGAATTCGACTTCATAAGCAGGGCGATCAAACAACTTGGAGTTCTGAAGTGGTCGGTAGGCAATCAGGAGTAAGAGCGACAGGGAATCTTTGCTTCAGGAGATGTCTTCAATTATCTAGGGTCTGGGAATATAAGACGTCGGCAACTCTTTCAGGGCGAAAATATCGTCCTTTCGATAGGAACGAAGTCCTTCAGTCTGAATTAGTTGTCAATAGCTCTGAAGGCTAGATATACAGTAATCGTGGTATCTGAAGATATTGATTATCCTCCCTCAAGGCTTGAAAATCGCCAATCTTCGGGAGTCTCCCATTTCGGGTTGTTTTCAATCCTTCAAGGATTAAAACCACAGGCTCGGTAGACTAAACATAAGACGTATGCAGTCATTGTCCTCCTTCTCCATGTCATAAAGAAGGTAATGGAAATAGCAGGTATGTGGGTAATAATAAGACATTTATTGATGTAGATATCGTTATTCTTACGGACCCTAGAAAGATGAAAATGACCTTTACCTTTAAAGACGGATATTGCAGGGTTTGCAGATTTCGACAATCTTCGGAAGGATACAAGGTCGGAAATTGCGAAGGCTGGAGATGAGGTCTATTATCCAGGGGCTAGATTAATGGTAACAGTAGTGTGTGAAGATGTCCACAATCCTTCCAGGGTCTGTAAATAGAAATACGGGCAATCATCTTCAGGCTAAAAGCGATAATATGGTGGGGCCAGATACTGTCGACAATTCTTCAGAATGGTGAACATTGCAGTCTTTGTACACTAAATCTACTAGAGGTTAGAGATAGACTTCTTGCAAATGCAAATTTACCCATGAACATTCCATTAAGGAACAGGGGCAAACTTCTCATATGTCAATGAGTGCTGTCCCATTCAATCTCAATGAAAGGGGCCTCCTTTTTATAGCCGAGTCCGAACGGCGTGCCGCAGTGCAACACCTCTTTGGGGAGAAGGTTTTAAATGGTTTCGTACCTCACAAATGTCGCCAGCATTAGGAGGGATAACCACCGCTAAAAAAATTTCTTTTCTGATGTACTCACCAAGATTCTAACCCGGGCGTTCAGCGTCATAGGCTGACATGCCAACCTTTGCGCTACGGTGGCCTCCAGAGAAAGACTTCTTACTTTACTTTAATTGGCCATTACAGAAAATGTATTCCTCTCGGCGAACGTAGAATAAATGTCCAAGTACCTCGATCGTCTGCGCTTCATCTTCAATCTCTAAAACCCAGTTGCTTGATGTCGCTCTCCACTTGGTCATCCCATCGGAGTTTTGGTATTCCCGTATTGCGTATTCTATCATTGTCGCCTTCAAAAGACTTCTTTATTGGAGCTAACCAATGCAACCGTTGGATTTTGATGCGTTTAACTATGCTACCGTCGTCATATAGCTAGTGGTTTTTACGACGCCCATATTCTACATTAAAGCAAACCGTTCCAAATATTTTACGAAGGATTTTTCTCTCGAACACCCCAAGTACCGCCTCATCTGCTTTCACAAGTGCCCATGCTTCGGAGCCATACAACAGCACGAATAGTATCAGTGTCTTGTATAGTGTAATTTTCGTCTGTCAAGAGGTGGCTTTGCTCCTCAGCTGCTTGCTCAATCCATAGTAGCATACTCTGTCTTATCTCCATTTACAGGCACTTTCGTTGATTTTCCTTCGATATTTTCATAGGCTGCAATTGTTTCATCCGGTGAACAACCAATTATATCGATGTCGTCGGCATAGATGAGTAGCCAATTCACATCTACTTCTCGTATAATCTTCTCCAGCAGAATATTAAAGCGATCAAACGATCGCTTGTCTGAAACCTCGTTTAGTTTGAACAATTCTGAGAGGTTCTCAACTGAGGAGCGTGTATCAGCAAGCAGAATCCTGCAAAATCATATTATTGTAGTTTTGCAGCAATACTAAACTCAGACATGGCTTGAAATACCTTTGAACGTATAGGGCTGTCGAAGGCGGCTTTTTTGTCAACGAAAAGATGGTAGGTGTTGATTTGTCCTTCTCAGGTCTTTTCCAGGATTTGACGCAGTGTCCATGTCTGGTCTATAGTGGATTTACCAGGTCAAATGCCTTATCAGCGAGTCGCCACCGGTCTTAAACAGTTCATCCGGCAACCCATCGGCTCCTGCTGCCATTTTTTTTCTCGGCTGGGTAACTGCTACATGGACCTCGTTCTGACTAGGTAGTACATATTCTATATCATCATCAGTGATTGGTTCTGTGGTATACTTATGATGGTTACCATGAGTTTTACCTAATCAAAAAAATCTTGGAATGGAAAGAGATATGTACACGAAACTGTTGAGGTGTTTTCCAATAAGTATGCAAAATTTTGTGACCTTAGTAGGTCCCGAGGCTGATCGATGGGGCCGGTCGGTCCATAAATGACAGTTTGGTATGAGGTAACCAACTTTTAAGACCCATGGATCAGCCTCTGAATCCACTAAGGTTCCCAAATTTCGCATACTTATTGGAAAATACCCCAGCATTGACTATCTCTATCCGTTCAAAAGTTTTCGAATTATTTCCACCAATTTTTGATTTGGCAACACTGTGCATAATCGAATACCAGTAGTAGCTTGGAAAAGTGTCATTTCCGTATCCTCATCACACAATCTATATCAATTACCAGATTTCCCTCTTTATCTCTGCAGCAGGATGTGCCTTTACCAAAGCCATCGGTTTGCTATTTAATTCTTTGGTAGAATTTCCAGACTTCATTCTAACTCCTTCGCTCACACTCACGTCTTTCTTTTTATTTGTTCATTCTGCGGAACGGATGTTTCTCCTCTTTGCTTTTCTCCCGATACCTCTCCTTCATCTGGCGTGTGGCTACTGATTGCAGGGTTGCTCTGTATGCCGCATTCTTGGCTCAGTAGCATCTCGACACTCTTGGTCGTACCATGGGTTTCTTAGGGGAGGCTTCCGTTACCCAAGTACGGATTTTGCGGCGTTTTCCATGGAGTGGGCAATTGTTTGCTACATCGCCATTATATTATAGGAACAAGGAGTGCTTTCACCAAACAGTTGGATCAGTCGAGTGGAGTATGCCGCTGCCATCTGTTGTGTTTGCAGCTTTTTAATGTCCAGCTTCCGTGCAGTGTCAGATCGTAGGTTTCTCGCCATGCTCAAGCGGATCCGAATCTATATTCGATCCACGGATCGAACGCGATATTCGAAAAGCTTAGGAATGACACTCAATTTTCCGATACACCTATAATTATCTACAAAACATCCATTAGCGGACTAATAAGTCTATAACAAACAAGACAATGCATCAATTTTCCAAGTCAGCTGAAACATCAACTATCTGGAATGGAATTATGAACTGCTATTAAAACTCCACCCCCTTTTTATGCATTCTTTTTTTTCTAATCATCAAGAAAACATCTCGGGATCCAAAATACCAGGTTTAAGTGGCAGTCTGCCATCAGACTCACTTAGATGTTTTCGCCTATTGTAATACTACAGGAAAAGCAGAATGAAAATGTCTTCTAGTCGCTTCTGCAAAAGCAGACAAATTCTCAAGGAAATGAAAACCCAAAATGGACTTCCTTCTGACTGTCAGGGTGGGACATACACACAGCAGTTGTTCCATAGTCGAACATGTACGACCCGAGTTTGGGGGAGCCGTACAGATCGATCACCCTTCTCACACCAGTTGCCAAGACGATTTAGGCACTACTCCTCCCGAGCCTCGTTGGAGAATTTTCATTCGCCGGGCATCAGCATGGATTTCGAAGACTGCACAGCACAACAACTGCTTTGCATGCCATCACTGCACACATTTGCCGTGGCTTCAATCAGCCCAGGTCATGTGATGGGACGATCCTCGTGGCACTGGACCTATCGAAGGCATTCGACACGGTTAGCCATGTCAACCGTGGACATCGCCAACACCTCCCTACAGCCAGGCCTGAAACGATGTGACGCAAATAATCTGTGTGGTCGCCATATGTGGAATTTACGGATCAGAAGTCGAAACACCGTAGAGTGAAACATGGACTTCCGCAAGGCGAGGTGATATCTCCGGCACTGTTTAAACTCTACCTATCCTCCATTCCACCCGCTCCAGACGGCATAGAGTTCGTATCATATGCGGACGATTGTACGATCATGGCATCCGGCCCCCCACGCATTGATGACATCTGCAATAGTTTGAATGTCTGCCTCAATGAACTAGTCTCATATTTCGCTGCAAGAAATCTGAAGATTTCAGCCACCAAATCTTCATCCACATTGTTCACTACAAATACTCGTGAGGTGAATACTGAGCTGAAAGTGATGGTCGATGGAGGAATGATTCCGACTATCAAGTGTCCCAAAATACTAGGCGTCACATTTGACAGCTCCTACATATTTTCCCCATATGCCACAACAATTTGCGATAAAGTCAAAAGTACAAACAAGGTCCTCAAGTCACTTGCCGGCAGCACTTGGGGTGCTGACAAAGAAACCTTGTTGATCACTTACAAAGCAATTGGCCGGTTCCCCACAGCTTCTGCAAAAGTCGTTACTGGCAATCTTCAAGCTGTCAGCATGTTTTCCGATCAGACAGTGGCCTGCCATGTCGGACACATTAACGAATACCTCTTTTCTAGCCAGCGACAGCAGGGCGGAAGTCCTCTTCAAGTCAAGATTGGGCCATATAATTTTGGAATGCTCACAACCCCAAAAATGTATGACTCGTTTCGTCGCAGCTATTATATACGGCGTCACCAATCAGTGTTATTGTAGAGCCCTTCCCGAGTCATCGCACATCCTGTATGACGGTTATGGGATCCAAAATTTGGCACTCAATAGCCACCTTGGCCAAAGCAATTGTCTGTTACGCATGCCACCTAAAAACTAAGTTAGCTAGAAACACACGCACACAATAAGTGAGAGATGTCCGAACGGTTTAGTAGTCGTTCAGTGGATGTATTTATCAATTTGGTCATCGGACATCGTGTGTTGTTTGCAAATGAGCACCACTCAGATGAGTGCCATATGAAGCCAAAGCAATCAGAAGAATGAGGCATCAAGTGCTAAGCCGCAGTTGCTTATTGACACTTGCTTTTTATACCTACCACCATTGAATGGGGGTTTACAAATGAAGTCATTCTGTTTGTAACACCTCGAAATATTCCGATCTCACGATTTAACTTCTTGAACCTGTGGAAGCCTCAATTTTTGTCCGATTTGGCTGAAATTTAGCATGTATTATTTTGTTATGACTTCCAACAACTGTGTTAAGTACGGTCCATATTGGTCTATAAACCATATAAACAGATCTCCCGATTTGACTTCTTGAGCCCCTGGAAGCCGCAATTTTTGTTTGCTTTGGATGAAATTTTGCATGCGGTGTTTTGTCTTTCAACAAATGCGCCAAGTATTGTCCAAATCGGTCAAGAATCTGATATAGCTCCCATATAAGCTGATCTCTAATTTAACTTCTTGAGCCCTTACAAGCCGCAATTTTCGTCCGATTTGGATGAAATTTTGCACGTGGTTTTCTTCTTATACCCACCACCGAAGGATGGGGGTATATTCATTTTGTCATTCTGTTTGCAACACATCGAAATATCCATTTCCGACCCTATAAAGTATATATATTCTTGATCAACGTAAAAATCTAAGACGATCTAGACATGTCCGTCCGTCTGTCTGTTGAAATCACGCTACAGTCTTTAAAAATAGAGATATTGAGCTGAAATTTTGCACAGATTCTTTATCTTGATATCTTGATATAACCCCCATATAGACTGATCCGCCGATTAAGGGTCTTAGGCCCATAAAAGCCACATTTATTATCCGATTTTGTTGAAATTTGGGGCAGTGAGTTGTGTTAGGCCATTTGACATCCTTCGTCAATTTGGCTCAGATCGGTCCAGATTTGGATATAGCTGCCATATAGACCGATCCTCCGATTTAGGGTCTAAGGCCCATAAAAGCCACATTTATTATCCGGTTTCGCTGAAATCTAGGACAGTGAGTTGTGTTGGGCCTTCCACATCGTTTGTCAATTTGGCCCAGATCGGTCCAGACTTGGATATAGCTGCCATATTGACCGATCCTCCGGTTAAGGGTCTTAGGCCGACAAAAACTACATTTATTGTCCGATTTTGATGAAATTCGGGACAGTGAATTGCGTAAGGCCCATCGACATCCTTCGTTAATTTGGCTCAGATCGGTCCAGATTTGGATATAGCTGCCATATAGATCGATCCTCCGATTTATGGTGTAAGGCCCATAAAAGCCACATTCATTATCCGATTTTGCTGAAATTTGGGACAGTGAGTTGTGTTAGGTCCTTTAACATATTTCTTCAATTTGGTCCAGATCGGTTCAGATTTGGATATAGCTGCCATATAGACCGATTTCTTGATTTATGGTTTTGGGCCCATACAATGCTCGTTTATTGTCCGATGCCGCCGAAATTTGGAACAGTGAGTTAAGTTAAGCCCCTTGACATACTTCTGCAATATCGCACAGATCGGTCCAGATTTGGATATAGCTGCCATATAGACCGATATCTAGGTTTTAGGTTTTGGGGCCATAAAAGACGCATTTATTGTCCGATGTCGCTGAAATTTGAGACAGTGAGTTTGGTTAGGCTCTTCGACGTCCTTCTTCAATTTTGCCCTGATCGGTCCAGATTTGCATATAGCTGCCATATGGACTGATCTCTCGATTTAAGGTTTAGGGCCCATAAAAGAGGCATTTATTGTCCGATTTCGCCGAAATTTGGGACAGTGCTTTGTGTTAGGCTTTTCGACATGTTTATGCAACTTGGTCCAAATCGGTCCAGATTTGGATATAGCTGCCATGTAGACCGATATCTCGATTTAAAGTCTTGGCCCCATAAAAGGCGCATTTATAATCCGATTTCACTGAAATTTGACACAGTGACTTATGTTCGGCTTTTCGACATCCGTGTCGTATATAGTTCAGATCGGTATGAGGTATATGAGTATAAGGTATGAAATTTTTACCGAATTTTGATGAAAGGTGGTTTACATATATACCCGAGGTGGTGGGTATCCAAATTTTTTTTTAATGCCTTTTTACTTGTTTATCTTCCAAGTTTAAATCGGTTTTTGAACCTGATATAGCTCCTATATAAACCGATCGCCCGATTTGATTTCTTGAGCCTTTACGAGCCACAGTTTTTGTCCGATTTGGCTGCAATTTTGCATGTAGTCTTTCGTTATGACTTCCAACAACTGTGCCAAAGTACGGTCCAAATCGGTCTTTAACCTGATATAGCTCCCATAAAAACCGATCTTCCGATTTGATTTCTTAAGGCCTAACAAGCCTCAATTTTTATCCGATTAGGTTGACATTTTGCATGCGATGTTTTGTTACGACTTCCAATAACTGTACCAAAGTACGGTTCAAATCGGTCTATAACCTGGTATAGCTCCTATATAAACCAATCGCCCGATTTGATTTCCTGAGCCTTTACAAGCCGCAATTTTTGTTCGATTTGGCTGAAATTTTGTATAAAGTGTTTCGTTATGACTTCCAATAACTGTGCTAAGTACGGTCCAAATAGGTCTATAACCTGATATAGCTCTCATATAAATCGATCGTCCGATTTGACTTCTTGAGTCCCAACGAGCCGCAATTTTTGTCTTTTTTTATGACTTCCAACAACTGTGCCAAGTACGGCCAAAATCAGTCTATAACCTGATATAGCTCCCATGTAAACCGGTCTCTTGATCATCCTTGTTCGGTTCCTAGAAGCTTTAATATTTGCTGGATTGACAGAAGTTTGGTACGTAGAACAAAATTATGCCCTACAACTTAATTTACTTTGTATAAATTTTTAGCAGAATCCATGGTAGTGGGTTCCCAAAATTCGGCCGGGCCGAACTTAGCACGCTTTTACTTGTTTATTTTTTGATGAGAATTGCTTTTGTCAATAATAAACTTCCATTATAGGGCACCCAAATTAATTTGAGCCCTCGTACAAAATATGATTGACAATCATTTCATGCTCTTCGGCACTTACAATAGCTCAACGAATTTAAAGGATCATTTTATAGTTAAGTCGTTGAGAGTCGTAAGATGTGAGCGTGCCATTTGCTTCACGTCTATCTCGTGCACTAATTTTTAATGTGGCTCACGCATGTTCTCTGGTGCAGATACGCAAAACATGGTCCTTAAAACGTTTGCGGGGGTCGTCAACATAGTGGGGATCTGTTTTCAATCTTCTTCGTTTTTTTGCAAAGTTATCTCTTCAAGTTTTCCGGGTGATGGGCTACTAACGCCCCAACAACAAAATCTTTTTATCGTTCTACAGGTGACCTCGTGGCCCATTTAAGCTACCTAGGTGATACCGCGGGAAGGTTTCTGTCCACATTTGAGATGAAGGAAGACCAAAACAAGCCTTTATTTTGCCCTTCTTGAAGTCTTACTATATCGGGGGTGGGAGTGAAAGTTTCTAAATCAGGTTGGACCCCGGAGTATGGTAATAGAGGTCTATATAAAGATTGTTGTTGATGCAGTAGCCACATATTCGCATGTGGAGGTAGTGATCCTCGTCAAGCTGCTATAAGTGAGCAAGCTCGTTTCAGTTCATAGGAACGATCGCCGCGGACTGGGACGTATCCAGTATTTTATATTGGTTGTGGCCCTTATATTAAAACTACAAGTGAAGCTCTCTAGCCCGATAGACCCCCCTGGCTACGTCTCTGGCCGTTGATTAAAGGCGCCAAAAACTCGTCTAGCCAATTCGAGCATCGTAGGCACTCAGTTGGTGCCGCCCGGCCTCTGACTGAGACTTTCAACTCAATAGCTCTGATTGTCCTCCCCATATAAAGGTGGTGCTAAACATAAACGGCTTGGAAAGTTCCCCAGCACAGATATGCTTCAGAAAGCTCTACGTTCGACAGCGAAGTGGGCTAGCGAATGTGGTCTAGGCGTAAATCTATGCAAGGCAGAAGTAGTTCTTTTCAGCAGCAGATACAAGTAACCGGCAGTGGCACCTGTCTCCTTGGGACCCTCATGGGGGACTTTTAGATGAAAAGTATATAAAAACTCTGAAGTGAAAGACTAATGCTACCCAGGTATAGTGCTGTTTCTAATAATTGATCTCCTGGTTACGACAGTGCATTTTTAAAAGATGTATGAAAGGAAGGTAAATGACGGTATGGAGGTGAAGGAGGGTAAGTAAGTGTAGGATGGTAAGGAGGTGAAGGACGCTGAAGAGGTGATGGTCGGTTGGAAGCGATGGGACGGAGGATGGATGAGGAGTTAATAGACTCTATCGAAAAGGTCTGTGAGTTGAAGGCTGCTGAACCGTTTTGAAGTCTTCGGAGCGGGTCGTGTGGTGTGAGAGTAGAAGTTGTTGTTGGTTTGGCTGTTTTCACACGGTGTCGTTGTGAATACCAGAATGTATACCGTGTTGTGTGAATATTTCGGCCGCATTCCTGTGCTGAGTCATTATCGTGATGCTACGGGATGGTGCTTCCAACATCCCACTAGGTGACCAGTCCGGAACTTTTGGAAGTAGTTGGACTACCTGGTCAGACCAGAGCCATTAATCTATTACCACTGTGGTGAGGCCACTGTAAGGAGCAACGTGGTTGCTGTGGTTTAGACCTAAAAGAGCAGGAAGGGCCTTTCGATGTTCGGTGTGATGTTGCATGTAATCAACCGGGTACCGTAACAAATAGATGGGAAGGAGTTATTTTGATGTTGCTCCGCTCCTAAACAAAGGGGATATCAAGTCCAAACAACGTGGAATCGATTTGGTACTCATGGCTTCATACTGGCTTCGGTCATGTATGAGGGCGTTGGTAGACGCGTTATATTCAATTGAATCTGAAATGTTTTACAATAACAATCGTGATTAAAATTTTTGTCATTTTCAATTGAAAAACTAATTGATTAAATCATTTTGTTGATTGAATCTTAAACAATTTTATATATAAAATGTGATCTTTTTCAATTAAACAATAACGGCCTAGACCACAAACTTTTTTTCTTTTTGTCACTCAATTCGTTCGCCAATTCATTGAAAACAGCTGATTCCATAGAGGGAAAACAGCTGTTCTCATTGAATTCGTGTTCCAGGAGGCCAAGTAAGCTTTCTCTTTGCTCATGCGGCGGCTATGGACACTGTCCAATGTCCGATATATCAGGCAGTGTGGATTACATATTGCCTGAGCCGCTTTTGATAAAAAGTACTGTACCACTATTCCTGATAAAACCCATTGGAACTACACTTTGCCAGGTAATAGAAGTTACATAGTCTTCTATATGGATGGTTTCAAACTAAACGTCCAGGTGGCTTTGGAGTGAAGAACTTGGACTGGTCATATCGAAAAAGTAACCCGACCACTGCAGTGTGTATCAAGCGGAGATCCTTGCAACTAAAGAAGAGGTGGAAGAGGTGGCTGAGATGTAATGTCATAACGACGATTGGCATAAATATCGTCTCAGACAGCCATTAAATCCCTGAAGAATGTATTTCGACTGTCGCAGATCTCTCAACGAGACAGTTCAATATTCACTTATTCTGGGTGACGGATCACAGAGATATCCGAGGGAATTGTAGAGCGGACGAGCTTGAGAGACTAGGAACTACCTAACACATTCCAGAGGAATTGGAATCTGTGGGTACGCCTCTAGCGACATATGAGCTAAGTCTTCAGGAAGGGCAACGAATGGCAGATGGTCACTAAGAGGAGGTTTTCCAAAATTACACAAGTGGCCTTATCTAGACTGGAAGAAGTCTACGGCTTTGTGTCGCTGGCTAGAACAGGCGTCTGAGTCATAGTGTTCGTCATGACAGGTCACTATCCGATCAGAAAACATACTGACAGACTGAATGTTGTCAGTAACGACTTTTGCCGAAGCTGTGAGGACATCGAAGAAGAAAAGGCTTTAGACCATCTAATGTGTTTGATAGAGCTGACAAACTATCGATAATTGCAACATTCGATATCATCGATATTTCCAATAATAAATATCGATGGTAGTGATACTATCCTTAATTTCCCATTACCTACATTTCAGACGAAAATGAGAAGTAACAAGTAAAAGCGTTCGGCAGGGCCGTATCTTGGGAACCCACCACCATGGATTATAAATCGAGATAACGGTTTATATGGGATCTATTTGAGGTTATAGACCGATTTGGACCGTACTTGGCTCTGTTGTTGAAAGTCATAATGGAACATTGCATGCCAAATCGGACAAAAATTGCGGCTTGGAAAGGCTCAAGAAGTCAAATCGGGAGATCGGTTTACATTGGAGCTATATCAGGTCATAGAACGATTTGTACAGTACTTAGCACAGTTGTTGGAAGTCTTAAAGGATCACTACATGCATAATTTCAGCCAGATCGGACAAAAATTGCGGCTTGTAAGGGCTCAAGTAGTGAAATCGTGAGATCTGTTTATATGAGAGCTTTATCAGGTTATAGACCGATTTAGACCGTACTTAATGTATATGGGTGCTATACCAGGTTATAGACCGTTTTTGACCGTACTGGGTACTGTTGTCGGAAGTCATAATGGAACACTACATGCATAATTGTAGTCGAATCGGACAAAAATTGCTGCTTCAGGGGCTCAAGCAGTCAAATCGGTAGATCGGTTTATATGGGAACCCAATATGATATAGCCCATTTGCAATCCCCAACGAATTACATCATTATTAAGTATCTGTGCATAATTTCAAGCGGCTAGTTTTACGCGTTCGACTGCTATATTGTTTTCGACAGACGGTCGGGCGGACAGACATGGCCAGATTAGTTCAGAATGTCGAGACGATCAAGATTATATATTCTTTATGGAGACTAGTAAGACTTAGTATGCCCCCATCCTATGATGGTGGGTATAAAAATCAGGATTTCGATTAATATAAAAGCAATATCAATGCATAGACCGTATAAAACCAAATTTAATAAAGTCAGTTGGAAGCCGTGAGAAAAATCATAGTACAAAATTTTAGACTAATCGCAATGGATGGAAACGTGAAAGTGAATCTAATAGCACATTGCCACTTAAACCTAACCTGCAAAAAGAAAAAATGTTCTAAGCCAACTTTATTTTTGGGGATTTTTCTACACATTCGTCGTTAAAGGGTTAATGATTAGGTTATGCTTTAAAAGGATAGTAGGGAATAGTAGTTTTTTTATACAAAAAAAGTTTCCAATCTGTATATTTTATTTTTATTTATACAAATTTAAAAAAAATTTTGTTTTTGATGCTTATTTAATGACATAAATCAGTAGGAGGACAGATTTTTTTTTTTAATTTTTTAAAAATCTTCATATACTAAATTTGATTTTTTTTTCATCTCCCCCAACCTAGTGTTACAAAATACCTCATGGCAATCACTGACGCCCGGCACAACAGTGGCAGATTATTTATCGCATCTTCCAGCAAACACATTGCCCTTATCTTTGCATCATTTCTTAAAGTATTCCGCGGAAAATATAAAAAAAGAAAATCAAAATGTTGTAAGTGTGGACAAAAAACAACAACTTCAAAACAAAAACAGGGTTCCTAAAACGTTTATTAAGATAATTTTAATACTTTTGTCATTTTGCCATAGGTGTTACAGGTACAAACGGGACCACCTTTGGGCTTGAATACCATAACCGGCTCAACGACCATAACCATACCTCAGCAACAATTGCAACAAGTCACAGCAACATTACAGGATCAACAGCAACAACAAGCTGTGGCAGGAGTACTGCAGGCAGCAACCCAATTGCAGACCCAAGTCTCAGTGGGCAGCCTAACGGGAGCCATACAAACCATACAACAAGCCTCAACAAGTGCAACCGGAACAGTGGTGGCGGCAGCAAACACAAACACAGCCGCCACCACCTCGGGTACGACCACAACCAAACGCAAGAAGCGAAAAAAGCGTGTCAAGGAGCGCAAACCCAAACCCCGTCCCGGAGAGATACGTCTCATAACCGCCCTCGATGGCAGCCCCCTCTATATGTGTCCCGAATGTCAAGTGTGCTATCCAGAGCCTGAACTCCTGGAAATCCATCTGATAGGCCACAATTCAGAACGCCGCTACATCTGTGATATCTGTCAAGCCACCCTCAAGCGTAAGGATCATCTGACGCGTCACAAACAATCCCACAATCCGGAGAGGCCCTTCATCTGCACTGTTTGTCTGAAGGCATTCAAGCGAAAAGAACAATTGAGTCTGCATTTTGTGATACACTCGGGCGAGAAGAGGCATTTGTGTCAGGAGTGTGGCAAAGGATTCTATCGCAAGGATCACCTGAGAAAACACACACGTTCCCACATAGCACGTAGAGTAAAGGCTGAGCTGACATTGCAGAATGAGAGTGAGAATGGTACTAGTATGTTGCAGCCTGTGGCGGGAGCTTTAGCTGCAGTGCAGGCCACCTTGCAGCAGGTGCAGCAACAACAACAGCAGCAGCAACAACAACAACAACAGAACCAAAATCAACAGCAGCAACAACAACAAACCACACAAAATCAACAACAGCAACAAGTACAGCAAATACAAACACAACAACTGCAACAACATCATGTGGTAGTTACTCAGCAACAACAACCGCAACAGCAGCAGCAACAACAACAACAACACCAAACCTCTCAACAGCAGCAGCAGCAAATGCAAATGCCTAATTAGCCCCCACCTGGTGGTGGGGGTGGCACTGCTACACAACAGGAATTTTGTAAAGTTAGTTAGTCCTCTACTCCCACATTTACAAGCTTTAGTTTTTTTCACAAAAATCTCAAATGTTTGTACAAAATTTTATAGAAAAACACTTCTAATGTATAATTTCTATAGAAAAATCTAAAGGACCCCCACCCCTTAAGCTACGGCGAAAAAACGTACTCATATAAATGATGGCGGGCCGATTGAGGGTCTACTCAAAGCTAAAAGTACGTTTACATTGGCCATCAAAATTTACATTGGCCTTTTCAAAATTTAAGTGCTAAGTCCTGTGTTTTTTTGCAGGTTTTACCATACAAAAAAAAAATCCCATTTTTGCAGTATATATTTTTAAATCCCAAATAAACCCGACTTCATGGCTGAATAATCGAAAAAAGTGCCAAAATATGCAACTGTTTTCAAGAATTGTGTGTTTGGATGTGTTTGACAAGCATGTGTATGATTCATGTATACTCATGAACGTTTGTATACGTACACATGAACGCTTGTATATGTCACTTACATCCCCAAAAAACGCAGTGCAAACGGACTGGATATGTTTTTGGATTTACAATAATTAAATCCAGATCATGAAAATTTCAATGTAAACGTGCTATAACAGATCTTTTTTGAGCCGAAACTGAAGCGCTTACTGTAGAGTAAATATTTATCGAAATCAAAATCGATTTTTCCCACCAACCGAAAAGACATCATTGACTACTAAACGGAGTTTACACGGTACATTAACACTGAATTTCACAAAACTAAATGTAGATTTCAAATAAGTTAATTTGACAGATTTCCTTTATAGAACAGTCAAATAAACCATTTTGAGGCTTCATTAAGTTTTGTGAATACGGCCGTAAATGTTTATTCTTCATGTTTATTTTCCAAAAACGGCCCATCAATTTCTTTCTTGTCTTCTCATTTTCAACTTTGGACATACGTATTTTGTTTTTTCAACATCCGTCAAGTAATGAATACACATTTCTATTTAAACGAGAATCGGTTAAGGCCGATCGTCAAAAAAATCGAAATGACCAATAAATTATAATGACTACGAATCATGATGTGCTGTGTAAAATCCGCTTTAGATCCCCTAGATTAAAGGCCGAAACAGAAGGAGTTCGGTGAGCTTTGCATTTGACCGTCGAATTTCAAAAATGCAACTCTGCACACAAATCCAACAAAAGCAACGCTGAACAGTTTAAAAAATTTCAACTTTAACGCTTGAAAGCGAGTGTCATTCGATACTGCCACACGTGAAATAGTGTTTTTAGTCGTCAAAGTTACGAGTTGATTTTTATACCCTCCACCATAAGATGGGGGGTATACTAATTTCGTCATTCTGTTTGTAACTACTCGAAATATTCGTCTGCGACCCCATAAAGTGTATATATTCTTGATCGTCGTGACATTTTATGTCGATCTAGCCATGTCCGTCCGTCCGTCTGTCTGTCGAAAGCACGCTAACTTCCGAAGGAGTAAAGCTAGCCGCTTGAAATTTTGCACAAATACTTCTTATTAGTGTAGGTCGGTTGCTATTGTAAATGGGCCATATCGGTCCATGTTTTGATATAGCTGCCATATAAACTGATCTAGGGTCTTGACTTCTTGAGTCTCTAGAGGGCGCAATTCTTATCCGATTGGAATGAAATTTTGCACGACGTGTTTTGTTATAATATCCAACAACTTTGCCAAGTATGATTCAAATCGGTTTATGTTTTGATATAGCTGCCATATAAACCGATCTTGGGTCTTGACTTCTTGAGCCTCTAGAGAGCGCAATTCTTATCCGACTGGAATGAAATTTTGCACGACGTGTTTTGTTATAATATCCAACAACTTTGCCGAGTATGATTCAAATCGGTTTATGTTTTGATATAGCTGCCATATAAACCGATCTTGGGTCTTGACTTCTTGAGTCTCTAGAGTGCGCAATTCTTATCCGATTGGAATGAAATTTTGGACGACGTGTTTTGTTTTGATATCCAACAACTGTGCCAAGTTTGGTTCAAATCGGTTCATAACCTGATATAGCTGACATATAAACCGATCTGGGATCTTAACTTCTTGAGCCTCTAGAGGTTGCAATTTTTATCCGATTTGCCCGAAATTATGTACTACGGATCCTCTCATGACCATCAACATACGTGTTTATTATGATCTGAATCGGTCTATAGCCCGATACAGCTCCCATATAAATCGATCTCTCTATTTTACTTCTTGAGCCCCCAAAGGGCGCAATTCTTATTCGAATTGGCTGACATTTTACACAGGTCTCCAACATATAATTTAATTGTGGTCCAAACCGGACCATATCTTGATATCGCTCAAATAGCAGAGCAAATCTTTTCTTATATCCTATTTTGCCTAAGAAGAGATGCCTGGAGAAGAACTCGGCAAATGCGATCCATGGTGGAGGGTATGTAAGATTCGGCCCGGCCGAACTTAGCACGCTTTTACTTGTTTGACCTCCGTTTGCAGAGTTGCATTTTTTTTCACGCGACGCTTCTCAACGCTCATTCTGTTTAGGCCTTTTTCCGTATCTCGATAGCACTTTCGTAAGGGGACAATAGCTGATTTTGGTAAATCAAGGACCCCCACTAGAGCTGGCAAACTATCGATAATAGCAACATTCGATATATCTAATAAAAAATATCGATACTATCGTTAATTTCGCATCACCTATATTTCAAATGAAAGTGAGATGTAACAAGTAAAAGCGTGCTAAGTTCGGCCGGGCCGAATCATGGAAACACATCACCATGGATTCTGCTAAAAATATATACAAAATAAATGTTGTTGTAGGGCATAATTTTATTCTATTGTACATACCAAACTTCTGTCAATACAGCAAAATTTAAAGCCTCTAGAAACCAAACAAGGAGGATCGAGAGACCGGTTTACATGGGAGCTATAACAGGTTATAGACTTATTTGGACCGTACTTGGCACAGTTGTTGAAAGTCATTACAAAACACTACATGGAATATTTCAACCAAATCGGACAAAAATTGCGGCTTCCAGGGGCTCAAGAAAACGGACGGACGGATATGGCTAGATCGATTCAGAACGACGAGACGATCCAGAATATATGTACTTTTTTGGGTCTTAGACGAATATTTCGAGATGTTACAAACCGAATGACTGAATTAGTATGCCCCCATCCTATGGTGGTGGGTATAAAAAATTGAACTTTGCCGATAGTATCGATAGGAAATATACCAATTGATATTTAGCCAAAACCTAAGTTATCGTTAGTGCCATCGATATTTTGCCAGCCCTAACTCTCACCCCTTAAGTAACTAAGGAAATACTTATCTCATATGAATGATGGCGGACCGATTCAGATCAAAGCTAACAGGTTATTTTTGAGCCGAAACTAAAGCGCTCACTTGGATCGAAATCACATTTGATTTTCCCACCAACCGAAAAGACACAATTTAACTGACTCTTAAGAGGATTTTACACGATACATCATATATTTATTCATAAAGTGTATGTGTTAATTACACTTATGCTCACAAACGATACCTCGAAACATTGATCTTAGACGACATAAAGTAAATATATTCTTGATCGTCTTGACATTTAAAGTCGATCTAGCCATGTTCGTCCATCTGTCTGTGGAAAGCACGCTAACTTTAAGGAGTAAAGCTAGGCGCTTGAAATTGTATACAAATATTTTCTATTAGTGTAGGTCGGTTGGGATTGTAATTGGGCCATATTGGTCCATGTTTTCATATAGCTGCCATATCTTGGCTTCTTGAGCCTCTAAACGGTACAATTCTTCTCCGATTTTGCTGAAATTTTGTATGAGGTGTTTTGTTATGACTTTCAACAATTGTGCTAAATATGGTCAAAATCGGTTCATAACCTGATAGAGCTGCCATATAAACCGATCTGGGTTCTTGACTTTTTGAGCTTCTAAACAGTACAATTCTTCTCCAATTTTGCTGAAATTTTGTATAAGGTGTTTTGTTATGACTCTCAACAACTGTGCTAAGTATGGTCAAAATCGATTCATAACCTGATAGAGCTGCCATATAAACCGATCTGGATTCTTGACTTTTTGACCTTCTGACCTTTTGACTTTTTGACCTTCTAAACGGCGCAATTTTTATCCGATTTGGCTTAAATTTTGTATGAGGTGTTTTGTTATGTTACAACTGTGCTAAGTATGGTCCAAATCGGTCCATAACCTGATAGAAGCTCCCATGTAAACCCATCTTCTGATTTTACTTCTTGAGCCCACACAGGATGAAATTCTTATCATTATCTTCTTATCATTTGCCTATAAAGAGATGCCGGGCAAAGAACTCGACAAATGCAATCCATGGTTGAGGTTATATACTATTCGGCCCTGCCGAACATGGGATTGGGGTATACTAATTTCGTCATTCCGTTTGTAACACATCGAAATATTGATCTGAGACCCAACAAAGTATAAAAATTCTTGATCGTCTTGACATTCTTAGTCGATTTAGCCATGTCCGTTCGATGTTCGTCCCTCCAAATGTCTGTCTGTGTGTCGAAAGAACGCTTACTATCGAAGAAATAAAGCTATGAGCTTGAAATTTTGCATAAATATTGGTTGCCCAAAAAGTAATTGCGGATTTTTTAAAAGAAAGTAAATGCATTTTTAATAAAACTTAGAATGAACTTTAATCAAATATACTTTTTTTACACTTTTTTTCTAAAGCACGCTAAAAGTAACAGGTGATAACTGACAGAAGAAAGAAATCAATTACAGAGTCACAAGCTGTGAAAAAATTTGTCAACGCCGACTATATGAAAAATTCGCAATTACTTTTTGGGCAACCCAATACTTTTTAGTGCAGGTCGGTTGGGATTATAAACGGGCCAAATCGGTGCATGTTTTGGTATAGTTGCCATATAAACTGGTCTTGGGTCTTGACTTCCTGTGCCTCTAGAGGATGCAATTCCTATCTGATTTGGCTGACATTTCGCAACAAGTATTTTATAACCTGATATTGCTCCCATATAAACCGATTTCTAATTTTGAATTGTTGAGGGCCCAATTATTATCCGATTTGGCTGAAATTTTGCACAACGACTTCTTCTATGACCTTTAACATACGAGTTAAAAATGGTCCTAATCGGTCCATAACCTGTTATAGCTCCCATAAACGGTTCTCCCGCTTCTATTTCTTGAGGCACTATAGGGCGCAATCCTATCCACTTTGGGTGAAATTTTGCACAATGAATTCCACTGTGGTGTCCAACAGTCAAACCAAGTATAGCCCTAATCGGTTCATAGCTTGGTATTGGTCAAATTGCATAACAATTTGTATCCATTATCCTTTGTTTGCCTATGAAGAGATATCGGGCAAAAAACTTGGCAAATGCGATTCATGGTGGAGGGTGTATACCATTCGGTCCGGCCTAACTTAGCACGCTTTCACTGTTTTCTTTTCTTCTATTTCTATTCCCACCACCACACACTTCCAAACATAAAGTATATATTGTATATACATTCTGAGTCGATCTAGCCATGTCCGTCCGTCTGTCAAAATTCAGATTCAGGTTCAGATATCAAATGGTCCTTCGACTTGACTTCTTGGGCTTCTACAAGCTCCAATGCTATCAGATTTGACCGACATTGTGTACATAGTGTTCTGTTACGACTTCTACCAACCGTACCAAGTATGATATAAATCGGTCTTTACTCTGATATAGTTCCCATATAAACTCATCTCACGATTTAATATCTTGAGGCCCTGTTAGCCGCAATTGTTATCCGATTTGGTTAAAAATTTTCACGAAGTGTTCCGTTAGGACCCATATAATCCGATATTTCGATTAGGCTTGTACGACTTTCAGAAACTTAGCTTTTTGCCTGGTTTGACAGAAATTTGATACGTACAGGGTGCGCCAGAGAAATTTTCTTATTTGAAAGGTCAATGAAGATAAAATTACTTCAGTTATTGTTTAAATTCTTTTTTTATTTGAGAATACAATATCCCATTTTTTTCTCATGCAGTCTTGCAAATGACATCGGTTAAATTGCGACCCCCATTCTGCATACACTGATTATGTATATTTTTGAAATTCATGACCACTCTTTGCAGCATCGCAGTAACTCTTTCAAAATGAAGTGACTTCTGGTAAAGTTCACGGGAATTTCCACCTTTCCAAAAACGCATGTTTTGCCTGTTTACGCAGTCGGAAATGTGAAATGAGCCTCGTCACTGGAAAAAACTACTGCGTCTTCAGGCTGGAGCTGGCAAACTATCGATAATCGCAACGTTAGATATTTTTTAATAATAAATATCGATACTATCGTTAATTTCTTATCACCTATATTTCAAACGAAAATGAGAAATCATTGTAAAAAATGTTAGCTTAATCGGATGAAAATTGCGCCCTCTATAGGCGCAATGTATCTTATAGGATACATTCAGTGTTGGATCGCTTATTATACCCTCCACCATAAGATGGGGGGTATACTAATTTCGTCATTCTGATTGTAACTACTCGAAATATTCGTCTGAGACCCTATAAAGTATATATATTCTTGATCGTCGTGAAATTGTATGTCGATCTAGCCATGTCCGTCCGTCTGTCCGTCCGTCCGTCTTTCTGTCGAAAGCACGCTAACTTTCGAAGGAGTGAAGATAGCCGCTTGAAATTTTGCAGACCCGATCTTGGGTCTTGACTTCCTGAGCCTGTAGAGTGCGCAATTCTTATCCGATTGGAATGAAATTTTGCACGACGTGTTTCGTTATTATATCCAACAATTGTGCCAAGTATGGTTCAAATCGGTCCATAACCTGATATAGCTGTCATATAAACCGATCTTGGGTCTTGACTTCTTGAGCCTCTAGAGTGCGCAACTCTTATCCGATTTGAATGAAATTTTGCACGACGTGTTTTGCTACGATATCCAATAACTGTGCCAAGTATGGTTCACATCGGTCCATAGCCTGATATAGCTGCAATATAAACCGATCTTGGGTCTTGATTTCTTGAGCCCCTAGAGTGCGCAATTCTTATCCGATTGGAATGAAATTTTGCACGACGTGTTTTGTTATGGTATCCAACAACTGTGTCAAGTATGGGTCAAATCGGTTCATAACCTGATATAGCTGCCATATCAACCGATCTTGGGTCTTGACTTCTTGGGCCTCTAGAGAGCGCAATTCTTATCCGATTAGAATGAAATTTTGCACCACGTGTTTTGTTATGATATCCAACAACTGTGCCAAGTATGGTTCACATCGGTCCATAGCCTGATATAGCTGCAATATAAACCGATCTTGGATCTTGACTTCTTGAGCCTCTAGAGTGCGCAATTCTTATCCGATTGGAATGAAATTTTGCACGACGTGTTTTGTTGTGATATCCAACAACTGTGGCAAGTATGGGTCAAATCGGTCCATAACCTGATGTTGCTGCCATATAAACCGATCTTGGGATCTTGACTTCTTGAGCCTCTAGAGAGCGCAATTCTTATCCGATTTGCCTGAAATTTTGTACGACGGATCCTCTCATGACCATCAACATACGTGTTTATTATGGTCTGAATCGGTCTATAGCCCGATACAGCTCCCATATAAATCGATCTCTCTATTTTACTTTTTGAGCCCCCAAAGGGCGCAATTCTTATTCGAATTGGCTGACATTTTACACAGGTCTCCAACATATAATTTAATTGTGGTCTAAACCGGATCATATCTTGATATCGCTCTAATAGCAGATTTTTCTTTCTTTCTTTTCTTATATCATTTTTTGCCTAAGAAGAGATGCCGGGAGAAGAACTGACAAATGCGCTCCATGGTGGAGGGTATATAAGATTCGGCCCGGCCGAACTTAGCACGCTTTTACTTGTTTTTGTTTAATTTTGCAAAAAAATTAACTTTGCCGATAGTATCGATAGGAAAATATAAATCGACATTCAGACAAAAAATAAAATATCGATAGTTGCATCGAACAGATTTGGGGGGTATAAAATTTAAGGTTTTAATAAAGAATTCATCGAACAGTGTTGTCAGAAATTTCCATAGCAGATGCGTGTTTGCGAGCCAAACATCGCACAGTCTCGCTTATACGGCTATAGCTATCGATCTGAAAATTGCATTATAGGATTCTTGAGAGTAAAAAACACTATTACCAAAAAATCGTTAATATAAGCGGTACGTTTCACATATTTTGTAGGGTTCGGCCGTGTTTTCTAATAAATGTCGCTGTAGTTTAGAACTTTGACTATACAAACGAAAAATGATCAAGAAAGGTGCATGTTTCGACATTGCCCCCACAAAGATACCATCCGATTTCACCTATTTTAAATGGGTTGACGGTATTTTTCAAGAAATGTTGTCCATGTTTTGACATAGCCTCCACTTTGCGATACCGCTCGATTTCAGTTATTTTTACGTTTTGATAGTATTTTTCAACAAATGTCGCTGTAATTTGGCATTTTGAATTTTTTGAGATTAAACAAGTAAAAGCGTGCTAAGTTCGGCCGGGCCGGAATCATGGGTACCCACCACCATGGATTCCGCTAAAAATATACCATTATTAACTGAGTTTGTATTTGAATTATGTTGGTCTCAAGAAGTCATATCGGCATATCAGTAGTAAGGAGGGAATATATCACCATATTGACGGATTTGGATAAAATTTGGCACTGATGTTGTATGTCATAAGATAGGGTTTAGGGCCAACTTTCAACCAAAGTAGGTAAACATTTAGGCTTCTAAGGGCACAAGCACTCCCCGTGATCGGTTTATATGGGGCCTAAATCTGTTTATAGACCGATTCGGATCATACATGGCTAGATATTGGAAGTCTTAATTTTAGTCTTTCTTCCAAATTTCAGCCAAATTAGGATGATAATTAAGGCTTATAAAGGCTCAAGAATTCAAATCCAAGGATCGGTTATATGGGGGTTATATTTGATTAAATAGCGATTCAAATCATACTCGCCATGGTTGTTGAAAGTCACAACTCAAATCTTTGTAGGCTCAAGAAGTCAAATTGTGGGGTCGGCTAATATAGTGGATATATCCAAATCTGCACATATATGGTCCATTTGCAATCCTCAATGACCTATATCAATATTAAGTAAATGTGCAAAATTTCAAGCGCCTAGCTTTATGCGTTCGACCGCTCTCGTGATTTCGGCAGACGAAAGGCCATGTCCGTCCGTCCGTCCGCCTGTTGAAATAACGACAGCGGTCGAACGCGTAAAGCTAGCTGCATGAAATTTTGCACAGATACTTAGTATTGATGTAGGTTATTACGGGCCATATCGGTTCAGATCCAGATATAGCTCCCATATAAACCGATCTCCCGATTTGACTTCTTGAGCCCCTGGAAGCCGCAATTTTCTTCCGATTTGGCTGATGATGGCATGTGATGTTCTGTTGTGACTTCCAACAATTGTGCCAAGTACGGTTCCAATCGGTCTACAACCTGATATAGCTCTCATATAAACTTATCTCCCGATTTGATATCTTGAACCCTTAGGTTGAGAAGAGGGTGCCCAGTACGGTCCAAATCGACCTATACCTTCAACTTCTTGAGCCTTTACAAGTGGGAACTTTTTTTTTTGGTATACATTTTTAGCAGAATCCATAGTGGTGGTTTCCCAAGATTCGGCCCGGCGGAACTTAGCATGCTTTTTTCGATAACTTTCGTTTGACAGTTGATTTTTGTAAAGGTAAAACAGCTGATTTTGGGTAATCAAGCAAAGCCGTGGGTTCGGGTTTGTAGCGACCAGAATTCCCATATTGTGATGCAACGAGGACATACTAGAGGAAACGGGGGACGGACATGGCTACATCGACTTAAAATGTCATGACGATTAGACGTATATTTCGAGGTATTACAAACAGAATGACAAAATTAGTACAAAAAAAAAAACAAGTAAAAAGGCATTAAGTTCTTTGAATACCTACCTCGGATATATTGGGTTGCCCAAAAAGTAATTGCGGATTTTTCATATAGTCGCCGTTGACAAATTTTTTCACAGCTTGTGACTCTGTAATTGCATTCTTTCTTCTGTCAGTTATCAGCTGTTACTTTTAGCTTGCTTTAGAAAAAAAGTGTAAAAAAAGTATATTTGATTAAAGTTCATTCTAAGCTTTATTAAAAATGCATTTGCTTTCTTTTAAAAAATCCGCAATTATTTTTTGGGCAACCCAATTTATTAACCACGTTTCGTCATAATACGGTAAAAAATGTTCGAATAATAAACGTGCATTTATTGACCCAAGAAATCGGGAGAGCGGAATATATGACAACTATATCCAAATATAGTCCGATCTTAACCATACTCGGGACGAATGTCGAGGGGGCTGACAGAACTCATTGTGCAAATTTTCAGCGAAATTAATTAATAAAATCACCTTTTATGGCCCTAGGACCTTAAATTGGGAGATCAGTATATATGACAGCTATATCCAAATCTCGGCCGTATAGAATAAGGATGTCGGAGAGACTTACACAACTAGTTATACTAAATTTTAGCGAAATCGGACAAATACGCCTGTTATGAGCCCAAGACCTTAAATTGAGAAATCGGTCTATATGGCAGTTATATCGAAACATAGACCGATCTTAACCATACTCGGCACAAATGTCGAAGGGCGTAACGCAACTCCATATGCCTTATTTCTGGGAAATCAATTAACAAATGAGCTTTTTATGGGTCTAAAATAAATCGGGAGATCGCTATATATGGCAGCTACATCCTAATCTGGACTGAACCGGACCAGAGCCACTTAAGTGTCCACTCCATGAGTGTGCAAACCAATAACCCTACGCATCTACGCTCAAATATCCGCCTAGAGAATCTTATCGTGTCTTCTGTCGAAACCTTCCCAGACTATCGATGTATTTGGGGAGACCTTTCAGAGATACGCTTATAAGAGTACCTAGATCCGAGAAAAAACGCATTCCAACTGTGGTACTGCAGACCCGGCCATGATCCTCTCATCCGCTAACGCACGACTCTCAACACAATCACAACTCACGAGAAAATCACGACTCACGAGACACTCATGACTCAAGAAAAACACTCACGACCCACGAAAAACACACGAATCACTGTTAAACAAATATTTTTCCATGAAGCGAACTATAATTTTTATACCCTCCACCATAAGATGGGGGGTATACTAATTTCGTCATTCTGTTTGTAACTACTCGAAATATTCGTCTGAGACCCCATAAAGTATATATATTCTTGATCGTCGCGACATTTTATGTCGATCTAGCCATGTCCGTCCGTCTGTCCGTCCGTCCGTATGTCGAAAGCACGCTAACTTCCGAAGGAGTAAAGCTAGCCGCTTGAAATTTTGCACAAATACTTCTTATTAGTGTAGGTCGGTTGGTATTGTAAATGGGTCATATCGGTCCATGTTTTGATATAGCTACCATATAAACAGATCTTGGGTCTTGACTTCTTGAACCTCTAGAAAGCGCAAATCTTATCCGATTGGGATGAAATTTTGCACGACGTGTTTCGTTATGATATCCAACAACTGTGCCAAGTATGGCTTAAATCGGTCCATAACCTGATATAGCTACCATATAAACAGATCTTGGGTCTTGACTTCTTGAGCCTCTAGCGTGCGCAATTCTTATCCGATCAGAATGAAATTTTGCACGACGTGTTTTGTTATGATATCCAACAACTGTGCCACGTATAGTTCAAATCGGTCCATAACCTGATATAGCTGCCATATAAACCGATCTTGGGTCTTGACTTCTTGAGCCTCTAGAGGGCGCAATTCTTATCCGAATGGAATGGAATTTCGCACGACGTGTTTTGTTATGATACCCAACAACTGTGCCAAGTATGGTTGAAATCAGTCTATAACCTGATATAGCTGTCATATAAACAAATCTGGGGATTTGACTTCTTGAGCTTTTAGAGGGCGCAATTCCTATCCGATTTGGCTGAATTTTCGCATGACGTATTTTATTTTTACTCTCAACAACTGTGTCAAATAAGGTTCAAATCGGTTCATAACCTGATATAGCTGCCATATAAACCGATCTGGGATCTTGACTTCTTGACCCCTAGAGGTCGCAATTATTATCCGATATGCCTGAAATTTTGTACGACGGATCCTCTCATGACCATCAACAAACGTGTTTATTATGGTCTGAATCGGTCTATAGCCCGATACAGATCCCATATAAATCGTTCTCTCTATTTTACTTCGTGAGCCCCAATGGGCGCAATTCTTATACGAATTGGCTGAAATTTTACACAGGTCTCCAACATATAATTTAATTGTGGTCCGAACCGGACCATATCTTGATATCGTTTTAATAGCAGAGCAACTCTTTTCTTATACCCTTTTTTGCCTAAGAAGATATGCCGGAAAAAGAACTCGACAAATGCGATCCATGGTGGAGGGTATATAAGATTCGGCCCGGCCGAACTTAGCACGCTTTTACTTGTTTCTTCTCATACATCTCAAAACATAGCATTTACACGTACGAATTCTAGTGTATGAAAGTATCAGCCCTGCTAACCAATCATTTCCTTTTTTCATTTTTATGCATCTGTAGACAGATTCATATGTTGAAATACCGTATGATTTGAGAGGATGCAAAAAAATTACTTTTTTGTCATTTTTTAACCGTTAGTTGTGATTTTCTCTTGAGGCGTGAGTGTCTCATGAGCCGTGATTTTCTCTTGTATCGTGATTAGTGTCGTGAACATGATTTTACTCACTCACGCTCAAGCACGGAAAACTTTAAGTCAATAACGGTCAAGTACTATCACGTGATTGGATTTAGATCTCACTCACGAGTCAAGTGACTCATGCGTGATTCATGGGTCACGTGACTCGTGATTTTCTCGTGAGTCCTGATTAGTGTCGTCAGCATGGATCTCACTTACGAATCACGTGACTCATGCGTGATTCACGAGTGACAGGACAACTCACGTGCACCCCTACACTCCCTACTTCCTTTTTATACCCACTACCGAAGGATGGGTGTGTATTCATTTGGTCATTCCCTTTACAACACATCGAAATATTCATTTCCGATTCTAGGGTTGCCCAAAAAGTAATTGCGGATTTTTTTAAAAGAAAGTAAATGCATTTTTAATAAAAATTAGAATGAACTTTAATCAAATATACTTTTTTACACTTTTTTCTAAAGCAAGCTAAAAGTAACAGCTGATAACTGACAGAAGAAAGAATGCAATGACAGATTTACAAGCTGTGAAAAAATTTGTCAACGCCGACTATATGAAAAATCCGAAATTACTTTTTGGGCAACCCAATATAAAGTAAATATATTCTTGATTGTCGTTAGAATTTTAGACGATCTAGCCATGCTCGTCCATCTATCAGTCTGTCCGTCTGTTTGTTGAAACCACACTACAGTCTTTAAAATAAAGATATTGAGCTAAAACTTTACACAGATTCTTTTTTTGTCCATAGGCAGGATAAGTTTGAAGATGAAACTATATATTGATATAGCCCCTATATAGACCGATCTGCTGATTTAATGTCTTATACCCATTTATGTCACATTTATTATCCGATTTCGCTGAAATTTGGTATAGCGAGTTGTGTGAAGCCTCTTGATATTCCTGTTCAATACGGCTCAGATTGGTTGAGATTTAGATATAGCTGCCATATAGACCGATCTCTCGATTTTTGGTCTTGGGCCCATAAAAGGCGCATTTATTGTCCGATTTCGCTGAAATTTGGGACAGTAAGTCCTATTCTATTTTAAGCTCAATGATCCTTTTTATAGCCGAGTCCGAACGGCGTGCCGCAGAGCGACTCCTCTTTGGGGAGAAGTTTTTACATGACAAAGTACCTCATAAATGTCGCTAGCATTAGGAGAGGATAACCACCGCTGAACAATTTTCTGATGGTCCTGCCAGGATTCACTTCAAATTACATGGCCTTCCTGAATATGGTGGAGATCGGACTATATTTAGATATAGCTGCTATGGTTTAAAAAATTATGAATTTTTAACCGTATTGTGACGAACGGTGGTTAATATATGTATCCAAGGTATCCAAAGTTCGGCCCGGCTGAACTAAATGCCTTTTTACTTGTTCTCTTTCGATATCTCAGTAAGATATACAATCTAGGGACTTAAACTTTTTAATTTCTTACCAAAACTTCTTCTTGCTAGAATATCACAATGGCAAAACAGGCCTCTAAATGAACTCAACCTTAATCTACCATCGCCTCAGTACTAAATGTCCCTGTTACTAGGATGTGTAGTCCAACAAATCACACGTATGCGTGATTGGCAATCATTTTGCTTGGCACTGAGGACAAGCCCTTCCTTTCATATTTATTATCATTCTATTTTTCTGGAATGTTGTTGTGTCGCTGAATCAAAGTCAACGTTATGTCATGAAATTAGAGTTTACTTAAGGACTTTACACATTTCACCACGTACTTCGACCTTACCAACCTCAAATTTAAGGCATTGAGCGCAACCATGCTGTCTGCCTTAAACGTGAGTTTCGAGGGAGGACGATACATTTCTTGGATTTCGATTGCTCTTATCATGATCAATGACTTCAAAGTATATTCCCTCACTTTAAGCCCGTCCGGGAAGATCTAGGTCATGTCTTCCTCAAACCAAATATCCTCCACCCAATCTTCCCCATTGGGTATGCATATGCTGAGTTTCGAGGGTGGAAGATCCATATCCAGGATTGCGGTTGCCTCTGTCGCAATGGCACGGGCGTCCGTTTAAAAAACCTTGCACTCGTCCTGCGGACATCCCGGTTTCAAGTTCAACAAAGTAAACTGCCACTGTTCCTGAGTTTATCTAGGAGTCTTTCGGCAATTTTCAGGTCTGGCAATCCTCAAACACAGCATTCACCAACTAGTTTTCTCTGTTAGGAGTGCGAATCCCGAGGATTTTATTCCAAATTGGTACGGATGATAGGTTGACTGTCTCACTCCTTAGCTTTCTCTGAAAATTCTAAAATGGAACTAAGGCCATATACTTTCTCGGTTAACTTACCAACTTTCCTCATTCTAAGCGGGTCCAGGAAGATCGAGTTCATGTCCTCCTCAAACCCAGTCTTTCCACATTTTTGGGAATTCATATCCTGAAGATCCTATCCCGATTCGCTCTCCATGTCAAGTAGACTGACAAATGAAATTTTGGCCATTTCAAAATTAAATTTTGGCCAAAGACGTCCCAATGCAGAATGTGGAGTTCCCCTCACTGATTAGGGTGGTTTGCATACCATTCATTGAGCAACAGTTCTTAATGAATGGGGTGCAAACCACATTCCAACGCAGGCCAGTCTACATACTTTCTTTGACTCTTTAATATAGCTTTCCAACTAACCTATGGGTCAGTACTTATGGATCTAGAATTTAGTGACTAGATCTAGAATCCAGGGGGGATAGATCTAGAATCCAGGGACAAAATGTCCTGGAATCCAAGTCAGCGTTGTGTCATGAACTTGGAACTCATTCAGGGACGCCGTACTACAACATCACCAACCTCGTATTGAAGGCCCAGAAGGCGGCCATACTGTCTACATAACTCCTGAGTTTCAAGGGAAGAAGAGCCCTTTCCAATATGCCGATTGCCGCTACCATAATAGCACAGACCTCTACCTAAAAGACCATATATTCGTCCTTCGGACATGCCTGTATCGGGTTCTTCAGAGTAGACCCCAAATTCTGTGCCCGACTCTTTCTTGAAGTCATTCGTCAAGATTGAGATCTCGCTGTCCTCAAACACAGTATCTGCTAACCAATTATCTCCAAATCCTGAAGTATAGTATAAAAGTTAAGTATACTGCATCCAAAGTATCCAAAATTAAATTGTGGCCCTAGAAGTGGCGATAAATGCAGAATGCCGAGTTCCCCTAAGCCTAGGAGTAACCTTGACAAAACAGTTCCGTATGAAGACGCCAATAGGCGGAATATTCGGCATCGTTTCCAAGGCAGATTCTGACGCAGGCCAGGATTTTCTCAAACTCTTCAATTCGAGTACTCTTATCCATAGTTTTCCACCAAACCAATGATCTACATCCTGTATACCCGAGGAGTAGAAAGCATTAAGAGTCTTAGGGCTATTTTACTCTGGTTTCCTTTCGCAAAACAGTATCGAATCGAAGAGGTATAGGTTTTTTGCCTCCTTGACAGTTGCAGTAGGCGGACATGCTAAACTCTGCGCCCTCATCCCTTAACGGCTAAAAATACGATAATCGCGGCATCTAAATTTTTCGACAATCCTATCCAGGTTGAAAATGGGTAGAGAGAACTCATCGAAATTTTGAATAGTAAGAGCTGTTAAGACTATGTGTACAATTTCAAAGCCCTAGGTGGATCGGATGCCTCTGGCAGGCTCTTAAAGTTGGTCACCTCGGTATTTGGAAAATTTGTTCTCGCTGCCAAATCTGTATTTGTGTTCCGTTTTCTAAAATTGTCATTCTCAAACGGCAGGTGGTTTACTATTTGTACACCCTCCACCATAGGATGGGGCCATACTAACTTTGCTGTTCCGTTTTGTAACATACAGTATATATATTCTTGACATTTTAAGTAGATCTAGCCCTGTCCGTCCGTCTGTCTGTGGAAAGCACGCTAACTATCGAAGGAGTAAAGCTAGGCGCTTGAAATTTTATACACATACTCTGTATTAGTATTGGTCAGTTGGGAGAGTAAATGAGCCATATCGTTCCATATTTGGATATAGCTCCCATATAAACCGATCTTCAGATTTTACTTCTTGAGCCTCTATGACCTCTAACATACTTGCCAAGTATGGTTCGAATCGGTCCAAAACCTTATTATGCTCCCATATAAACCGACCTGCCGATCTCTCTCCCGATGTTATATATGAAGTTTTCTATAACATTAGACAGATATGACAAGTTTGGTTCACATCGGTCCAAACCCTGATATAGCCCCAATATAAACCGATCCCCCGATTATACTTCTAGATCCACAAGAGAGCGCATTTCTTATCCGATTTGGCAGAAATTTTGCACAGTAACTCCTCTATGCCCTCTAACAACTTGATATAGCTCCCATACAAACCGATCTCCCCATTTTACTCCTTAAGTCCCTCTAGGGTGCAATTCGTATCCTACTTGGTTGAAATTTTGCACAGTAGGATCTACTATTGTCTTTAACATCCAATTCAAGTAGGGCCCGATTCTGACATAGCTCCAATAGCATCGCATTTCTTTTCTATTATTCTTTCTTTGCCTATGAGGAGTAACGGACAAAGAACTTGACTTCCGCGTCTCTAGATCTTGTAAATCCTGCAGCAATTCCTCCAAAACCAACAAAAAGAGAACATCGCCATCGGTAGATGAAGGCAATCCTTCAGAGAAGGCAAAGTGGTAAATCTGAGAAGTTGTCAATCCTTAAGGAATTGTGCAATTTACAAATGAATTATTTCACCAGCCCATCTTAGCTACGAATTCGCACACTGTGGTTTCATTCACTTTGTTGTCTCGTTTATTGCTGATTTGTCGTCCAACCACCTGGCCTTTCGGTTCTTACTTTAGGTGGTGGAATTAACTAAACGAACTAGTTCAGTCAGCGGTCAAATGTTAAAATTTCTCAAGGGAATAAAAGGACAAAAAATGGGGTACTTTAAGGGTTCAAAATTCCTCCTGAAGAAAATACAGATGTCTATAGGGTAAGATAAGCCACAACTTATGTGGGTCTGAGGTCCGTTAGATAAACACCTAAGTTTGTATACCGGATAAAAACTTCCGTTTCCGCTGCATTTGTAAAGATAAAACAGCTAATTATACACATAAAAGTTCATTATAAGCAAGCATTTGTGCAAATTTGTACAAATTTTTATACCCACCACCGAAGGATGGGGGTATATTCATTTTGTCATTCCCTTTGCAACACATCGAAATATCCATTTCCGACCCTATAAAGTATATATATTCTTGATCAGCGTAAAAATCTAAGACGATCTAGACATGTCCGTCCGTCTGTCTGTTGAAATCACGCTACAGTCTTTAAAAATAGAGATATTGAGCTGAAATTTTGCACAGATTCTTTTTTTGTTCATAAGTAGGTTAAGTTCGAAGATGGGCTATATCGGAGTATATCTTGATATAGCCCCCATATAGACTGATCCGCCGATTTAGGGTCTTAGGCCCATAAAAGCCACATTTATTATCCGATTTTGTTGAAATTTGAGGCAGTGAGTTGTGTTAGGCCATTTGATATCCTTTGTCAATTTGGCTCAGATCGGTCCAGATTTGGATATAGCTGCCATATAGACCGATCCCCCGGTTAATGGTCTTAGGCCCACACAAGCCACATTTATTATCCGATTTTGATGAAATTCGGGACAGTGAATTATGTAAGGCCCATCGATATCCTTCGTTAATTTGGCTCAGATCGGTCCAGATTTGGATATAGCTGCCTACACCATATATGGTGTAAGGCCCATGAAAGCCACATTCATTATCCGATTTTGCTGAAATTTGGGACAGTGAGTTGTGTTAGGCCCTTCGACATCCTTCGTTAATTTGGCTCAGATCGGTCCAGATTTGGATATAGCTGCCATATAGATCGATCCTCCGATTTATGGTGTAAGGCCCATACAAGCCACATTCACTATCCGATTTCGCTTAAATTTGGGACAGTGAGTTGTGTTAGGCCCATCGACATCCTTCGTTAATTTGGCTCAGATCGGTCCAGATTTGGATATAGCTGCCATATAGATCGATCCTCCGATTTATGGTGTAAGGCCAATAAAAGCCACATTCATTATCCGATTTTGCTGAAATTTGGGACAGTGAGTTGTGTTAGGCCCTTCGACATATTTCTTCAATTTGGTCCAGATCGGTTCAGATTTGGATATAGCTGCCATATGGACCGATTTCTTGATTTATGGTTTTGGGCCCATAAAATGCTCATTTATTGTCCGATGTCGCCGAAATTTGGAATAATGAGTTAAGTTAAGCCCCTTTACATACAGCATTATCGCACAGATCGGTCCAGATTTGGATATAGCTGCCATATAGACCGATATCTAGGCTTTAGGTTTTGGGGCCATAAAAGACGCATTTATTGTCCGATGTCGCTGAAGTTTGACACAGTGAGTTTGGTTAGGCTCTTCGACGCCGTTCTTCAATTTTGCCCAGATCGGTCCAGATTTGCATATAGCTGCCATATAGACCGATCTCTCGATTTAAGGTTTAGGGCCCATAAAAGAGGCATTTATTGTCCGATTTCGCCCAAAATTTGGGACAGTGCTTTGTGTTAGGCTTTTCGACATGTTTATGCAACTTGGCCCAAATCGGTCCAGATTTGGATATAGCTGCCATGTAGATCGATATCTCGATTTAAAGTCTTGGCGCCATAAAAGGCGCATTTATAATCCGATTTCACTGAAATTTGACACTGACTTATGTTTGGCTTTTCGACATCCGTATCGTATACAGTTCAGATGGGTATGAGGTATATGAGTATAAGGTATGAAATTTTCACCGAATTTCGATGAAAGGTGGTTTACATATATACCCGAGGTGGTGGGTATCCAAAGTTCGGCCCGGCCGAACTTAACGCCTTTTTACTTATTTTAATGGAAGTCGTTAATTGCCAGCAATAGAGAGCGGAAGTGTGCTTGAGATTTTGCATGACGTGTTTCGTTATGACTTCCAATAACTGTGCCAAGTATAGTTTACATCGGTTCATAATCTGACATAGCTGCCATATAAACCGATCTTGAATCTGGACTTCTATGCCCACTAGAGAGCGCAATTCCTATTCGATTTGGGTGGAATTTTGCATGAATTGTTTTGTTACGATTTCCAACAACTGTGCCAAATATGGTTCAAATCGGGCAATAACCTAATATAGCTGCCATATAAACCGATCTAGGATTTTGACTTCCTGAGTCTCAAGAAGGCCTAATTATTATCGGATTTGCCTGAAATCTTGTACAACTGCTTCTTCTATGACCTCCAACATATGTGTCAAATATGGTCTGAATCGGCCTTTAGCTTCATACAGCTCCCCTGTAAACCGATATCCCTATTTTACTTTTTGAGACCCTAAAAGGCCCAATTCTTATTCGTCTCCAACATTCAATTCAATTAGCAAAGCAATTATTTTCTTTTATCCTTTGTTCATCTAAAAAGAGAAACCGGGAAAGAACTCGACAAATGCGGTCTATGGTGGAGGGTACATAAGATTCGACCCGGCCGAACTTTGCACACTTTTACTTGTTGCTATTTATTAACGGTCTTATTCACAAAACTTTAAGAAGCCTTAAAATAGGTTCATTAGATATGTCAAATAATCAAAATATGTCAAATAAACCTACTTCAAATTTACATTAAGTTTTGTGAATGAGGCCGTAAAATTTTACTTTCCCTTGAACAACAATTTTGTAAATATTTTTGTACAAAAAAAAAAGTTTTTTTTTATTAAATATTTTCAAATTAAATGATTAGAATCAATTATTATTATAAATGTTTATATGCATATACTTAAAGCCACAAATTAATAATACGAATATTTTTCTACCAAATCTAAATTTATGGATGTAAGAATATTTTATTTTTATTGTAGATATCCCAAAAGACAATTCACATAGGAAAAGTGAAACAAAATTCAATTCGAGCATTGTATGTATGTGTATTTTATATAAAAGAAATATTTTGAAAAATATTTAACAAAAAAAAATAAAAGAAAACAAATGTTGTAAAAATCGAAATATAGTTTTTAAGATTTTTTTAAAACTTATACATTAAGTAATAAATGCTATAAATAAATAAAATATTTTTCGAAAAAAGATATAGTGTCTTTAACTTGCCATTGAATTGCACCAAAAGCCAGAAAATAGCCAGCTATGTCAAAATCAGATGATTTGCTAAAGACAATACAGATGAGTTCCTATGCTACACTTACTTGAGATAACCCTAATGCTAGTTAAATTATCAACTTCCATATTCATAACATGTTATGTATATCAAACTGTTACCCATAAACTTTTTAATGGATTTTCTTCAATAAACGACTCTTCATTCTCTTCACTGAGTAGTATATGAAGGAAAGAGTCGATTCTGTCATATCGCCGAAACTTACTACGAAGTTGTCATACAATACAACACACAATTTTTCCTACAGACTTTAATTCACCCTTCAAGTACCGCATCTTTTTATACCCTCCACCATAAGATGGGGGGTATACTAATTTCGTCATTCTGTTTGTAACTACTCGAAATATTCGTGTGAGACCCTATAAAGTATACATATTCTTGATCGTCGCGACATTTTATGTCGATCTAGCCATGTCCGTCCGTTCGTCCGTCCGTCCGTCCGTCCGTCCGTCCGTCTGTCTGTCGAAAGCACGCTAACTTCCGAAGGAGTAAAGCCAGCCGCTTGAAATTTTGCACAAATACTTCTTATTAGTGTAGGTCGGTTGGTATTGTAAATGGGCCATATCGGTCCATGTTTTGATATAGCGGTCATATAAACCGATCTTGGGTCTTGACTTCTTGGGCCTCTAGAGTGCGCAATTCTTATCCGATTTGAATGAAATTTTGCACGACGTGTTTTGCTACGATATCCAATAACTGTGCCAATTATGGTTCACATCGGTCCATAGCCTGATATAGCTGCCATATAAACCGATCTTGGGTCTTGACTTCTTGAGCCTCTAGAGTGCGCAATTCTTATCCGATTGGAATGAAATTTCTCAAGAAGTGTTTTGTCATGATATCCAATAACTGTGCCAAGTATGGTTTAAATCGGTCCATAACCTGATATAGCTGCCATATAAACCGATCTTGGGTCTTGACTTCTTGAGCCTCTAGAGTGCGCAATTCTTATCCATTTGAATGCATTTTTGCACGAAGTGTTTTGTTATGATATCCAATAACTGTGCCAAGTGTGATTCAAATCGGTTCATAACCTGATATAGCTATCATATAAACAGATCTGGGGACTTGACTTCTTGAGCTTCTAGAGGGCACAATTCCTATCCGATTTGGTTGAAAATTTTCGTGATGTATTTTATTCTGAAGTATTTTATTTCTTTCTTTCAAATAAGGTTCAAATCGGTTCAAAACCTGATATAGCTGCCATATAAACCGATCTGGGATCTTGACGTCTTGAGCCTCTAGAGGTCGCAATTATTATCCGATTTGCCTGAAATTTTGTACGACGGATTCTCTCATGACCATTAACATACGTGTTTATTATGATCTGAATCGGTCTATAGCCCGATACAGATCCCATATAAATCGATCTCTCTATTTTACTTATTGAGCACCCAAAGTGCACAATTCTTATTCGAATTGGCTGACATTTTACACAGGTCTCCAACATGTAATTTAATTTTTGTTCCAAACCGGACCATATCTTGATATCACTCTAATAGCAGAGCAAATCTTTTCTTATATCCTTTTTTGCCTAAAAAGAGATGCCGGGAGAAGAATTCGACAAATGCGATCCATGGTGGAGGGTATGTAAGATTCGGCCCGGCCGAACTTAGCACGCTTTTACTTGTTTGCTTAAATATGTTCGCTAAGCTGTTGTCCTAGGTGATATACTGTAAACTGGTTCGGTTCTACCACTATTGTCATAGTTGAAACTATGTGTCAAGTCTCTGCGCGGGCGTCATTTAAGCGTAAAAGAGCGTTCCTGCTAATGGTGATGTAGTCTTGATTACGATAAATCTACCATCAAATATTTGCTCTATGGCAGATACTGGAAATGAAAGAAGCCAGCTCGGCACACATTCCCAAAGAGCACTAGGGTGATGACTTTTATACAATCTCATCATTTTTGGATGAGATTTTTCTTAAGATTAAATAAAATCTTTCATACACAGAAAAAAAATAAAAATCGTTTTCAATCATGAAATTTATTAATCCAGTTAATTTTTTCATTGAAACTGCTTATATCACGAAAATGTTAATATTAATCACAGTATTTAAAACAAGTAAGAGCGAGCTAAGGATCGTGCATCATGGATCGCATCTGTCGAGTTCTTTGGGCAGTATCTCTTTTTAGGCAAACAAAGAATAATGAATATGGACGGAGGAGGAGGTGGAGCTATATCAAGTTATAGTCCGATTCGGGGCTCAAGAAGCAAAATTAAATGGGAGCTGTGTCAAGCTAAATGGGAGCTGTGTCCAGCTATAGATCGATTCAGACCATATGGCATACGTATGTTGAAGGCCATGGGAGAAACCGTTGTACAAAATTTGTGCCAAATCGGATGGGAATTGCGCTCTTTAGAGGCTCAAGAACTCAAGATCCCAGATCGGTTTAAATGGCAGCTATATCAGGGTATGGAGCGATTTGGACCATACTTCGCATAAATGTTGGAAGTGATACCAAAACACTATGTGCAAAACTTCAGCCAAATCGGATAAGAATTCCGCCTTCTAAAAGCTCAAGAAGTCAAGACCCAAGATCGGTTTATATAGCAGCTACAACAGGTTATGGACCGATTTAAACCATACTTAGCACAATTGTTGGAAATGATATCAAAACACTATGTGCAAAACTTCAGTCAAATCGGATAAGAATTCCGCCTTCTAAAAGCTCAAGAAGTCAAGACCCAAGCTCGGTTTATATGGCAGCTATACCTGGTTATGGACTGAACCATACTTAGCACAGTTGTTGGAAGTAATATCAAAACACTATGTGCAAAATGTCAAACAAATCGGACGAGAATTGCTCCCTATAGAGGCTCAAGAAGTCAAAACCCAAGATGGGTTTATATGGCAGCTATATCAAAACATTGACCGATTTGTCCCATTTGTCCCAACCGGCCTACACTAATAAGAAGTATTTGTGCAAAATTTCAAGCGGCTAGCTCTACTCCTTCAAAAGTTAGCGTGCTTTCGACAGACAGACGGACGGACATGGCTAGTTCGACTTAAAATGTCACGACGATGAAGAATATACATACTATGGGGTCTTAGATGCATATTTCGAGGTGTTACAAACCGAATGACGAAATTAGTATACCCCCATCCTATGGTGGAGGGTATAAAAAAGTGATTGAAAACAAGTAAAAAGGCGTTAAGTTCGGCCGGGCCGAACTTTGGATACCCACCACCTCGGGTATATATGTAAACCACCTTTCATCAAAATTCGGTGAAAATTGCATACCTTATGTCCCATAGCAGCTATATCAATATATGTTCCGATTTAGACCAACTACTAATAAGTAAAAGATATTGTTCAATTGTATATAACAATATATTGGTCTTTTTAGAAGTTATATCTAAAAATAAACCGATCTGAACTATATACGACACGGATGTCGAAAAGCATAATATAAATCAGTGTGTCAAATTTCAGTGCAATCGGAGTAAAAATGTGCCTTTTATGGGGCCAAGACTTTAAATAGAGAGATCGGTCTATATGGCAGCTATATGCAAATCTTGATCGATCTAAACCAAATTGCAGAAATATGTGGAGGGGCTTAACATAACTCTTTGTTCCAAATTTCGGCAACATCGCACAATAAATGCATTTTTTATGGCTCCAAAACCTAAAACCGAGAGATCGGTCTATATGGCAGCTATATCAAAATCTGGACCGATCTGAGCCAAATTGACGAAGAATATTGAAGGTCCAAACACAACTCACTGCCCCAAATTTCCGCAAAATCGGATAATAAATGTGGCTTTTATGGGCCTAAGACCCAAAATTGGAGGATCGGTCTATATGGCAGCTATATCCAAATCTGAACCGATCTGAGCCATATTGACGGAAGATGTCGAAGGATCTAAGACAACTCACTGCCCCAAATTTCAGCAAAATCGGTTAATAAATGTGGCTTTTATGGGCCTAACACCATAAATCGGAGGATCGGTCTATATGGCAGCTATATCCAAATCTGAACCGATCTGAGCCATATTGACAGAAGATGTCGAAGGGTCTAAGGCAACTCACTGCCCCAAATTTCAGCAAAATTGGTTAATAAATGTGGCTTTTATGGGCCTAAGACCCAAAATTGGAGGATCGGTCTATATGGCAGCTATATCCAAATCTGAACCGATCTAGACCAAATTGAAGAAAGATGTCCAGGGGCCTAACACAACTCACTGTCCCAAATTTCAGCAAAATCGGAGAGTAAAAGTGGCTTTTATGGGTCTAACACCATAAATCGGAGGATCGGTCTATATGGCAGCTATATCCAAATCTGAACCGATCTGAGCCATATTGACGGAAGATGTCGAAGGATTTAAGACAACTCACTGTCCCAAATTTCAGCAAAATCGGATAATAAATGTGACTTTTATGGGCCTAAGACCCTATATTGGAGGATCGGTCTATATGGCAGCTATATCCAAATCTGAACCGATCTGAGCCATATTGACGGAAGATGTCGAAGGGTCTAAGACAACTCACTGTCTTAAATTTCAGCAAAATCGGATAATAAATGTGGCTTTTATTGGCCTAAGACCCTAAATCGGCGGATCGGTCCATATGGGGGCTATATCAAGATATAGTCCGATATAGCCCATCTTCGAACTTAACCTGCTTAGAATCTGACAAGGTTTCAGCTCAATATCTCTATTTTTAAGGACTGTAGCGTGATTTCAACAGACAGACGGACAGACGGACGGACATGTCTAGATCGTCTTAGATTTTTACGCTGATCAAGAATATATACTTTATATATACTTTATAGGGTCGGAAATGGATATTTCGATGTGTTGCAAACGGAATGACAAAATGAATATACCCCCATCCGTCGGTGGTGGGTATAAAAATATCAAAATTGCATATTCAATAAAAAAAATTATTGAAATTTCCAAGTAAAAGGCGTTAAATTCAGCCGGGACGATTTTTGGATGCCCACCACCTCGGGTATATATGTAAACCCCCTTTCCTCACAATCCGGTGAAAATTGGATAACATAGGCACCCAAATTCGGCACGGACAATGAGTGGTCTAATAAATATAAGTCACTGCTAAATTTTGTAGAACAAAATATTGTCCTTTTTGGTAGCTATATCCAAACATAGACCGCTTTGAACCATAAAGGACAAGGATGTCGAAATGCCTAACTTAAGTTACTGCATAAAATTTTAACAAAATCGGATAATAAATGCGCTTTTTAAAGGGACAAGACTGGACCAAATTAAAGAAGGATATAATAATCATCCTATTTTATTATAACTCTACTAATATATCTGTAGTTATACAAGGGTTGCCTAATATATTTTGGGATTGGACAACCCTTGTGTTGCAATCTGCCAACTGAAAGGTCTATCGTAAAGCTTGAAATTTTTGAGGTTATACGCACTCGGAACGTTTTCACATACGAGCGCTTTTTGTTTTGTTTACAGTAACTTAAGAGATTCAGCTCGCCCAAAAAATGGAATTAAATCGTCAACATTTTCGAGCGATTATCTTTTACTACTTTCGACGTGGATTAATTTAACAACAGTGCATCGGTGAACGTTATTAAATTTTTGGCGATGCAACTCCATCAAGGGCCAGTGTTTAGCGATGGTATGGTGAATTCAACCGAGGTCGTTGTTCACTCCAAGACGAATTGCGTAAAGGTCAACCAAAATCAGTTGTTGTTCCAAAAACCATTGATGCTGTGCGCCAAATGTAATTGCAAGAAGGTTATGTGACCTATTGTAAGATTAAGACAACCTGAGGCATAAGTGGGACCTGCATACGCACAGCATATTTATTTCATCACCGGTTTTTCGGAAAAACTGGACATGTCGCAATCGTTCCACTAGAACAACGCAGAACAGTAAATTCTGAGTGGTACACAACCATTTGTTTGCCAGTTGCCTTCTAAGAAATCAGAAATACCAACCGCCGAAGACGGATCACTATTCATCACAACAATGAGTGCTCTCAAAATGCGCGGTTAAAACAACTTCATTTTTGAGCACTCAAAACATTGATTTGATGAGTCACTCGCCATATAGTCCTGACTTGGCACCAAATGACTTCTTTTCGTAAAAAATAAAATGAGATGTCAACGTTGGCTGGCCTCGATCATATTTTATTCAGGTCCCGAGAACTACTATAGAAGTTACAGTTTCAGAGAAAAAAACTGATTTTTATAGGATTAAGATCCTAAATTGGAAGATCTGTCTATATGACAGCTATATCCAAATAGTCTGGTCTGACTCATATTTGGGTCGGTTGTCGGGAGGCTTAAACTCAATATTTCAAATTTCAACGAAATCGGGTAACAAATAAAGCTTTTTTGAGTTTCAGACACTCAATCGGCATATCGGTCTATATGACGGCTATATCTAAATACAGTCCGATCTTTACCATATTTTGGGGCGGGAGGCTTAAAACAACTCATTGTTTCAAATTTCGAAATCGGATCAAAAATAAAGCTTTTATGGGCATCAGACCCTTTATCGGCAGATTGATCTATTGGGTTGCCAAAAAGTAATTGCGGATTTTTTAAAAGAAAGTAAATGCATTTTTAATAAAACTTAGAATGAACTTTAATCAAATATACTTTTGTTACACTTTTTTTCTAAAGCAAGCTAAAAGTAACAGCTGATAACTGACAGAAGAAAGAATGCAATCACAGAGTCACAAGCTGTGAAAAAATTTGTCAACGCCGACTATATGAAAAATCCGCAATTACTTTTTGGGCAACCCAATAGAAATATGTTCCGATTTGGACCAAATACTAATAAGTACAAGTCATTGTTCAACTGTGTAAAACAAAATTTTGCTCTTTTTAGTAGCTATATCTAAAAATAAACCGCTCTGAACCATAAACGACACGGACGTCGAAAAGCCTCGCATATGTCACTGTGTCAAATTTCAGTGAAATCGGATTATAAAAGCGTCTTTTATTGGGCCAAGGCTTTTCATCGAGATATCGGTCTATATGGCAGCTATATCCAAATCTGGACCGATTTCGACCAAGTTGCAGATACATGTCGAAGAGCCTAAGACAACTCACTGTCCCAAATATCAGCAAAATCAGATAATAAATGTGGCTTTTATGGGTCTAAGACCCTAAATCGGAGGATCGGTCTATATGACAGCTTTATCCAAAACTGGACCGATCTGGTCCAAAGTGACGAAGAATGTCGAAGGGCCTAAGACAACTCACTGTCCCAAATTTCAGCAAAATCGGATAATAAATATGGCTTTTATGGGTCTAAGACCCTAAATCGGCGGATCGGTCTATATGGGGGCTATATCTAGATATAGTCCGATTTGGCCCATCTTCGAACTTAACCTGCTTATAAACAAAAAAGGAATCTGTGCAAAGTTTCAGCTCAATATCTCTATTTTTGAAGACTGTAGCGCGATTTCAACAGACAGACGGACAGACGGACGGACATGTCTAGATCGTCTTAGATTTTTACGCTGATCAAGAATATATATACTTTATAGGGTCGGAAATGGATATTTCGATGTGTTGCAAACGGAATGACAAAATGAATATACCCCCATCCTTCGGTGGTGGGTATAAAAATGTCAATGATTATTCTTTGTGTAGAATAAATTTATTTTAGTATTTTTCGTTAGACAAAATCATTTGGGGGGTGCTCGGGTGCCCCCCATGGTTACGTCCCTGGCCGCCATATAAACCGATCACCCGAATAGACTTCTTGAGCCTCTAGAGGGCGCAATTCCTTTCCGATTCGGCCGAAATTTTGCATGAGGTGTTTCGTTATGACTTCCAACAACTGTGCTAATTATGGTTCAATTCGGTCCAAAACCTAATATAACTGTCATATAAACCGATCTGACTTCTAGAGGGCTCAGTTCTTATCCGATTTGGCCGAAATTTTGCATAAAGCGTTTTATTTTGACTTCCAAAAACTATGTTAAGTATGGTCTAAATCATTCCATATCCTAATATAGCCGCCATATAAGCCGATCTCCCGATAAGACTTCTTGAGCCTCTCGAGGGGAAATTTTGCGAGACATGTCTCGTTATGACTTCCAACAACTGTTTAAGTATGGTTCAAATCGGTCCATAACTTGATATTGCTGCCATATTAACTGACCTTGGGTCTTGACTTCTAGAGCTTCTATAGAGCGCAGGGTGTGTTTTATTTTGACTTCCAACAACTGTGTTAATTATAGTCTAAGTTAGTCCATATCTTGATATAGCCGCTATATAAACCGATCTCTCAATTAGACGTCTTGGGCTCCAAAAACCTCCAAACAGGACTCTTTCACCCCTTTGGACAATATGGGTATCAAATGAAAAGTATTTAAAAGTAGAATACAAATCTGACATAAAAGTTCTTCCCGCCCAAAACAATCACACAACAGGACACTTTTAACGCTTTGGGCAATATGGGTATCAAATGAAAGGTATTTAAAAGTAGAGTACAAATCTGACATAAAAATTTATTCCTTGGGGTCTGAGGGGCCTCCCGTTCCCCAAAACACCCCAGCATGACATCATCCCAACCGATTGGGAAAATATGGATATCAAATAGAAGGTATTTAAAAGTGTTGTAAAAAGCTAATGTAAAAATGTATTCCTTGGTTTTTGAGGCGCCCCACCCACCAAAAACCCTCAACAGGGCATATTTACCGGTTGGAACAATATGGGTTTCAAATGAAAGGTGTTTGGAAGTTGAGTATACATCTGTTATAAGAATTTGGTCCAAGCCCAACAATCTCCAAAACGGACTTGAATGTCCAACGTTACCAAATGGGTATAAAATCAAAGTTCTTCGATAGCTAACCACGAATCTGAAATATACATTTGGGACCAAGTCTGGGACCGGCCCACCCACGAAATACCCCTCGAAGGACGTGTAGTTCGATCGGGATAATATGGGAATTTGACGAAAGGTCCATGACATAAGAGTGCGAATATAAGGATTCAAGTATTTAGGTTACATCCAGCCGTTCAGCCGGACATGTAGATTTCGTCATTAAAGGACTCAAATAAATTGTTTTTTGGGTCTTAGTGTTGACCGACGCTCTCCTCCCAATAAAACCAGCATCAAACTGTCATGTAGGACGACCGAGAATATATTGTATTCCCCCATCCTATCTCAAAAAGGATTTAAAAACCACTAAGGAAAGACAAAAGTCGGGCGGAGCCGACTATATAATACTCGACACCACCGTGATATGGCCTTAAGCGGTCATATCGTATGGAAGATATATATGGGAGCTATCTGCTTGAAATCTGAACCGATTTTTTTCAAAACCAAGCAAAAAAATGCACAAAGTTATAATACGCTGTACCACAGGTGGTGTAGGGTATAATAATATATGAAGGCCGATCACGATAGAATAGAACAGCAATAAAAAGTCTTTGGTAGGAGAGTACACTTTTTACCCTCAAATTGGGATAGACACAGGAGACCTTGCGGATCTTTAAAAATGTGGTATCCCAAGTGGTAGATTTGAAATTTGATTTTGAATGAAGATAAACAATACAAAAAAAAACATGCTAAGTTCGGCCGGGTAGCAGTTATATCAAAATATGTTCCGATGTGCACCAAATACAAATACAAGTCATTGTTCAATTGTTTATAGTAAAAATATTGGTCTTTTAAGTAGCTATATCTAAAAATAAACTGATCTGAACCATATACGACACGGATGTCGAAGAGCCTAACATAAATCACCGTTTCAAATTTCAATTTTAAATTTCGGATTATAAATACGCCTTTTATGAGACGAAGGCTTAAAATCGAGATTTCGGTCTATATGGCAGCTATATCCAAATATGGACCGATTTGTGAACAGTTCAAGAAAAATGTCGAACAGCCTAATACAACTCACTGTCCCAAATTTCGGCGAAATCGGACAATAAATGCGCCAAAGATATATATATATATATATATATATATATATATATATATATATATATATATATATATATATATATATATATATATATATATATATATATGGGAACTACATCTAAATCCCAATTTTGGGAATACTGGTCAATAAATGCTCTTGGTCTTGTACATATATGGAAGCTATATCTAAATCTGGAACGCTTTCTTTGAAATTCAAAGATTAGGAGTCATAAATCGGTTAGTGAAGGACCAATTTATTGCAATATTTCTCGAAGTCGGACGAATATACATATGGGAGTATTGATCAGCGTAAAAATCTAAGACGATATAGCGGCCGTCCGTCTGTCTGTTGAAATCACAGTCTTTAAACATAGAATCGAAGATGGGCTATATCGGACTATATCTTGATTTAGCCCCCATATAGACGGATGCGCCGTATTAGGGTCTTAGGCCCATAAAAGCCACATTTATTATTCGATTTTGCTGAAATTTGGGACAGTGAGTTGGGTTGCGGGTCTTCCGCCCATAAAAGGCGCATTTATTGTCCGATGTCACCGAAATTTGGGACAATGAGTAAGGTTGAGCCCCTCGACATACCTCTACAATATGGCATAGATCGGTCCAGATTTGGATATATCTGCCATATTGACCGATCTCTCGATTTAAGGTTTTGGGCCCATAAAAGGCGCATTTATTATCCGATGTCGCCGAAATTTGGGACAGTGAGTTGTGTTTGGCCCTTCGGCTTCATTCTTTAATTTGGCCCAGATCGATTCAGATTTGAATATAGCTGCCATATAGACTGATCTCTCAACTTAAAGTTTTGGGGCCATAATAATCGCATTTATTGTCCGATATCGCCGAAATTTGAGACAGTGAGTTGTGTTGGGCCCTTCGACATTCTTCTTCAAATTGGCTCAGATCGGTCCAGATTTGGATATAGCTGTCATATAGACCGATCTCTCGATTTAAAGATTTGGGGTCATAAATATATATATATATATTTTTTTTTTTTTTTTTTTTTGATGGACCTCGGCGGATGTTTTCAGATGAGTTATGAAACAATCAGTACCTGTAATACATAAGGCTGACAAATGGCAACATAATTGGAAAATACTCAAGATCTGACGAATATATATATATACATATATATATATATATATATTTATATATAATTATATATATATATATATAATTATATATATATATTCGTCAGATCTTGAGTATTTTCCAATTATGTTGTCATTTGTCAGCCTTATGTATTACAGTTTGTATTACAGGTACTGATTGTTTGATAACTCATCTGAAAACATCCGCCGAGGTCCATCAAAATTGGTTAGGAATTAGATATAGCTCCCACTTTCTACCTATAGGCTAGATATAGGGTATTATAAAGTCGGCACCGTGATTATAAACATCCACTGAGACACACATTTACATATGTGTTCTATTTTTATACCCTCCACCATAGGATGGAGATATACTAATTTCATCATTACGCGACATGTTTTGTTATGATATCCAACAACTGTGCTAAGTATAGTTCAATTCGATTTATAAGCTGATATAGCTGCCATATAAACCGATCTTGGGTCTTGACTTCTTGAGCCTCTAGAGGGCGCAATTGTTATCCGATTTGCCTGCGGATCCTCTCATGACCATCAACGTATGTTTATTATGGTCTGAATCGGTCTATAGCCTGATACAGCTCCCATATAAATCGATCTCTCTATTTTACTTCTTGTTTTGCCTAAGAAGAGATGCCGGGAAAAGAACTCGACAAATGCGATCCATGGTAGAGGGTATATAATATTCGGCCCGGACGAACTTTGCACGCTTTTACTTGTTATACCTAACACCATAGTATGGGGATATACTAACCTAGTCATTCCGTTTGGAACACCTCGAAATATTGATCTAGGACCCCATAAAGTATATATTCTTGATCGTCTCGACATTCCTAGTCGATCTAGCCATATTCGTCCGTCTATCGAAATTACGATAGTGGTCGAACGCGTAAAGCTAACTACTTGAAATTTTGCACAGTTACTTAATATTGATGTAGGTCGTTGGGGACTACAAATGGATCATATTAGTTCAGATTCGGAAATAGCTCCCATATAAATCGATCTCCCGATTTGACTTCTTGGTACCCTGAAAATCGCAGTTTTTGTCCAACTTGGCTGAAATTTTGCACAAAGTGTACTTATATGACTTTCAACAACTTTGTCAAGTACGGTCCAAATCGGTCAAGAATCTGATATACCTTCCATATAACCCGATCTCCCCATTTGACTTCTTGATCCTCTGGAAGCCGCAATTTTTGTCCGATTTGGCTGAAATTTTGCACAAGGTGTACTGATATGACTTCCAACAATTGTGCCAAGTGAAATTCAAATCGGTCAAGAACATGATATAGCTCCCATAGAAACCGATTTGATTTCTTGAAATTTATTTTGTATAAATTTTTAGCAAAATCCATGGTGATGGGTTACCAAGATTAAGCCCGGACGAACTTAGCACGCTTTAACTTGTTTCTTCTAACATCCCCTTCATATTTAAGCAGCAGTCTTTTTAAGCAAAGAACACCTTTCAGCAGGAAGCCTGTTACTCTGAAATTGCTATAATAGCCGGACTACTGCTACAATAGCAGCAAAATTAACTACTATTGTAATATTCAGCAGACAATGTTTGCTATTTTCAGCAAACTTTTTATTATGAGTGTATATAAAAAAAAAAAAGAAAATACTATATTCAAGCGCCGATGGCTGCTAGTCTGCACCAAAAAAAATTAGAGAAATCAATAACTCTTCCGTGCAAAAAGATTTATTAACGCTCGGTTCGAAATCTTTTGTTGATGGGAGGCACGTTTTTAAAAGCAAAGCACTTCAGACGGCTAGCATTGAATGGGTCTGCACCTGCTCCACAATAGAACGAATTTAAAATGATTTCTTTCCCACCATTGGTTTATTGGGCATCCATATGGTGGTGGTTGGGAAGCTGCTCTAGGAAAACCAATTTGCTGTCTTTTCTCAAACCAAGCAAAATATTCTCGAAGGATATGGCAGTTGATTTGGTTAGGGTTTCTTCGAAAATTCTTCTGTAAAAGAGTGGCAACTGACACACATGCTTCCAACAACCACCAGATAACTGTCTTTATGTTTCACTGTACGGAGGGTTGGTCTGTATGGCAGCTATATCCAAATCTGGACCGATCTGAGCCAAATTGACGAAGGATATCGAAAGGCCTAACACAACTCACTGTCCCGAATTTCAGCAATATCGGATAATAAATGTGGCTTTTATGGGCCTAAGACCCTAAATCGGAGGATCTGTCAATATGGCAGCTATATCCAAATCTGAACCGATCTGGACCAAATTGACGAAGGATGTCGAAGGGCCTTACACAACTCACTGTCCCGAATTTCAGCAATATCGGATAATAAATGTAGCTTTTATGGGCCTAAGACCCTAAATCGGAGGATCGGTCTATATGGCAGCTATATCCAAATCTGAATCGATCTGGGCCAAATTGACGAAGGATGTCGAAAGGCCTAACACAACTCACTGTCCCGAATTTCAGCAAAATCGGATAATAAATGTGACTTTTATGGGCCTAAGACCCTAAATCGGAGGATCGGTCTATATGGCAGCTATATCCAAATCTGAACCGATCTGGGCCATATTGACGGAAGATGTCGATGGGCCTTACATAATTCACTGTCCCGAATTTCAGCAAAATCGGATAATAAATGTGACTTTTATGGGCCTACGACCCTAAATCGGAGGATCGGTCTATATGGCTGCTATATCCAAATCTGAAACGATCTGAGCCATATTGACGGAGGATGTCGAACGGCCTAACACAACTCACTGTCCTAAATTTCAGCAAAATCGGATAATAAATGTGGCTTTTATTCGCCTAAGACCCTAAATCGGCGGATCGGTCTATCTGGGGGCTATATCAAGATATAGTCCGATAAAGCCCATCTTCGAACTTAACCTGCTTATGGACAAAAAAATACTCTGTGCAAAGTTTCAGCTCAATATCTCAATTTTTAAAGACTGTAGCGTGATTTCAACAGACAGACGGACGGACATGTCTAGATCGTCTTAGATTTTTACGCTGATCAAGAATATATATACATTATAGGGTCGGAAATGGATATTTCGATGTGTTGCCGGTGGTGGGTACAAAAAAACTAACCCTGCAAACATTTTCTATCCCAGGAGTCAATGAAACGTGACGTGTAGGCGTTAAGTTTCAACGCCGGGATAACTGTTATTCAGTCGGGAGAAACTGTTCCCCGCCTGAGACAGTTTTTTGGCGTTACTTAAGAGACACTTCATAAAGTATCTTTGTAGTTACTTAAGGAAGGAATCACAAACGATCCTACTAAGAGTGCCTTAAAAGAGACACCAAGTATTGAAAAGAGACGATTCAAAACATTTACTCTTAATTTTTTATTTTTATTAATAAGGAATATAAAGAAAAAATTAAAACATTAAAACTTAACTTAAAATTTGTATTCAGAATTTAGTTATGATTGGATTTAACACTTTATGGCAGCACAAATTTTTGAACCAATATCGTTGACAATTCTTTGGACAATGCCACGTGCGCTGCAAGCAAAACAAACGACCACATAAGTAAGAAACAAGTAAGAGCGTGCTAATTTCGGCAGGGCCGAATCTTATATACCCTCCACCATGAATAGCATTTCTCGATTTCTTTGCCCGTTATCTCTTTTTAGACAAACAAAGAATAATGAATAAGAACTGTTATGCTATTGGAGCTTTATCAACTTGTAGTCCGTTTCAGACCATAAATGAATTGAATGCTTAGCATTCTAAAAGTCATTGTGTAGTATTTCAGTCCATTCGGATGAGAATTGCAGCTTGTAGGGGCTCAAGAAGCAAAATCGGAAATATGGACCGATTTGGCCCATTTACAATCCCAAACGACCTACACTAATAAAAAGTATTTGTGCAAAAGTGCCTAGCTTTCGACAGACAGACTGACGGACGGACATGGCTAGATCGACTTAAAATGTCATGACGATCAAGAATATATATACTTTATGGGGTCTGAGTCGCATATTTCGAGGTGTTACGAACAGAATGACGAAATTAGTATACCCCCTTCCGTGCTTCAAAGAATGCGACTGCAGATATTACTCTCTTTATTAGTTTCTCTAATTTGGGGACTGCAAAACAATTTTGAACAGTAAGCATTTGCAATCATATCTTTTGCGCCCTGAAACGCGTTCAAAACTGAGAGTTGGTTAACTTATTGTGTCAGGTGTTGTTGTTGTGTCAATTGTCTCTGACATACACGCATAAGTGCTGCGCAAGGTATGTAACTCCAGCTTTAAGCTGAGTATTCTGTTCACCTTTTCAGGCGGAATGCTGTCAAACTCCATATAAAACAAGTAAAAAGGCATTAAGTTCGGCCGGTCCAAACTTTGAATACCCACCACCTCGAGTATACATGTAAACCCCTTTTCGTCACAATCCGGTGAAAATTAGATAACTAGACATTGAGTGTTTTAATAAATATAAGTCACTGTTCAATTTTGTAGAATAAAATATTGGTCTTTTCGGCAGCTATATCCAAATATAAACCGATCTGAACCACCTTAAGGTCAAATATCGGAAGGCTCATAACAACTCACTGTTTCAAATTTCAACGAAATCGGGTAATAAATAAAGCTTTAATTCACTTCAGACCCCTCATCGGCAGATCGGTCTATAAGGCAGCTATTTGTAAATATAGTCCGATCAAAACTATATTTAGGCCAGATGTTGGGAGGCCTTTACCCACTCACTGTTTCGAATTTCAGAAAAATCGCTTAATAAATAAATCTTTCATGATTTATTATTTTCAGACCCCTTATCGGCAGATCGGTCTACATGACAGTTATATCTAAATATAGTCCAATCAGAACCATATTAAGGTCCCATGTTAGGAGGCCTAAAACATTGACCCTTTCTAAATACAGTCCGATCTGAACCATATTTGGGTCCTATGTTGGGAGGCCCACTGTTTCAACTTTCAGTGAAATCAGATAAAAATAAAGCATTTATGGGCATTAGACCCTTTATCGGCAGATCGGTCTATATAGCAGCTATATTCAAATATGGTCCGATTTGGCCGGTTCAAGAACTTAACTAGCGTGCATTAAAAATGACATATCTGTGCCAAATTTCGGCTCAATATCTCAATTTTTGAAGGCTTCATAGTGATTACAACAGATGGACAGACGAATGGACGCACGGACGTCGTTAAATCGTCTAAGAATTTTACTACGATGCAAAATATGTATACTTTGTAGGGTCGGAAATTGATATTTCGATGTGTTGCAAACGGAATGACTAAATGAATATACCCCCTATCCTAAGGTGGTGGATATAAAAAACGTCGGCGAAACGTTGGCTAAAAGTAGGCGGAAAAGTAGTACTCTGATTATAGCGAGGAAAATGGCAAAGAATTATTATAGTGGCAACACTTGAAAATATTGCCGGCATCATTGTTGCTTGTTTTATTGGTTTCAGTGGTTCGCTTTTCTTTATATATTTGAGAAAAGTATAAAAAATAGAAAAAACAATAAGTGCAGATAAAGAAACGTGTTTTGGTATGGAAACAAAAACATTTGATTGCTGTCAAATTTCGCTCGCGAAACAAGAAAAAAATTTCAGCGGCTATTCCGAAAGCAGAATAGAATAGAATATTCGAAATTTAACAGCAATCAAATGTTTTTGTTTCGGAAAATCAGATCAAATTCTTTTTCGGCGGAAGCCTATTTTTAGCCAACGTTTCGCCGACGCTTTTTCATATGGCGTTTGAAAAGGTGAACAGAATACTCAGCTTTAAGCGTCGTAAAATTTCCAATGCTCAATTTGACATTTCATAAGACACCTACATACCGTGTAACAGAGCCTTTACTTTACTTGTTGCTCCTGCGTACACGTAAATGTTAATGTTAGATATTCGATTTATTCAAACTTATTTTTACTGTGTAATGGCTGGTACTATGTTCGTTTTTCGCGACATTTTCGTGATTACGTTTTTTAGATAATACATTTCGAAGCAAAAAAACATGCTAATTTCATTCAGTAGGTTATTTCCTTATTAATTATGAAAAATTTTCATAAAGGTATAATGTTTTCATTGAGATTTTTGTAGTATTTGAAAAAGGTAAGGTGTCTCGACTGTGAAAAACTAATATAGAACCAGCCTTAACATGCAACCCTAATTTGGCAGCATTATTTACTTATCGATTGTTACATACTCAACTTTGTATTTTTTTTTGAAAAAGTAGGCAACACTGAATCTAAACAGACGTATATTTTTTTAACATAAACAAAAAATTAAGAATTCATAAATTATTTACCGAATCATCAAAAAAAAAACAGGCATCACACCTGCAAGGTTTTGCAAATATGATGCCTGGTTTTTCTCCCAACGAGATGGACTCTGATGCAGTGGAGGAGGAGGCATCAACTTCACAGCAAGCAACGACTGCAATATTTACCAACAATGCAACAGCGACAACAAGCATAAATGCCACCAAGAGACAACGGCTCGAAACCACCGTAGATTTGAAGGACTTGGAGTCCTCTGAATTAAGGGAAAGATTAAAAAAACACAAGCAGATGGACGACAATCAATTTGGTATACTTGGGGTTCTTACCCAGGTTGATTTTGCCTCCGTATCTGCTCCATTAACTCAAGCCACACAGGCTGCCAAAGGCAACAACAACAATAGCAACAATGACAATGCACCAAAATTAAAATGGTGCCCACCAATATTCCTTTTTAATGTGAATGTCAAAGCTCTAGTTGACTCCTTAAGAGATACAATTGGGACATCTGCTTTTAAGGTAAAAAATATTAATAAAAATAAAAGTAAAATCTACTTTATGGACCCGTCCGTCCATTTATCAATGATGGCCATTTTACGTCAGAAAGGTGTACATTCGTACTCATTTACCCCAAAGGAGATGAAACAACCGTCATTTGTATTACGAGGCCTTACCTCAAGCACCGAAATCAGCGATGTAAAAGCTGAATTGGAGGAGAAAGTACCGAACACAGTTGCAAATATAGCAAAATACAAAACAAAGAAGAATGCTGACACTGGTCTTTTTTTAGTTTCGCTATTACCCGGTAAGAAGCTTACTGATATATCTGATATCAGGGGCATACAGAATCAAGTGGTTTCTTGGGAGAAGCCGAAAAAGAAGGAATCCGACATACAATGTCATAGGTGTCAACGCTGGGGGCACATATCTCGGAATTGTAATTCCGCGTATAAATGTGTGAAATGTGACCAGAATCATGGTTCAGGTGAATGTCTGCGCAAAAGAGAAGACTCCTCAGATCCGTTTTGCAATAATTGCAATGAGGTGGGTCATCCAGCTAATTGGCGGGGGTGCCCAACATACAAAAAGTATGCTGTCGCCCGACAGCAAAGGATTTCAAAGGCCATCGAAGAGAGGTCTATGGTAAGGGCCAATGTCAACCAGGCTGTGGGGTCGTCGATGAGAACTCCTGGCCAGACATTTTCTAATCTTTTTCATCCGCGTTCTTCTGTACAAGAAAATACAATGCAACGTAAATCCCCAATAATTGACCAATTCCTTAAATTAGCTTCTATTTTTCTGGAACCAGAAGAACTGTCACTGGAACAAGAAATACACATATTTCTCTCTGAATATGCAAGTATGACAAAGTCAGATGCCAAGATAGAATTTTTGCGCCTGCTTAATAAAGTAAAAAGTAATTATGAACCATAGAGTTATAAAATTTTTAACATACAACGTGAGGTCACTGGTAGATGTCAGTCGACAAATAGAGCTAAAGGACACCTTGCATCGTGACAAAATAGATATAGGATTTATTCAAGAATGCCATCTAAAACGAAACAGGAAAATTAAATTAAATGGATACAACTTTATTTATGACAATTCGCCTATTGGGGTTGGCATTGTTGTCAGAAATTCTATACAATTCAACCGAATTGTCCTAAATGATGTCGGAATAAATACTTGCCTTGCTCAAATAGAGCTATTAGACAACAGTGTCCGCAGAAAATATCTAATTGGTTCAATTTACGTCCAGTGTAACTATCAGACTCATAAGTTTGAGTCTGATTTATTAAAACTCATTCAACTTTGTAGGAATTTTGATGGATTTATCCTTGGAGGTGATCTAAACTCAAAAAGTCCTGTCTGGGGTGATACACTGGAAAATATGAATGGTAAAACAATGAGAAAATGGCTTGAAGACAACATGCTTGATGTCACCCGAATTTGTGATTCTTCTCCATCATTTCCAAACGGTTCTTCATTCTTGGACCATTTCCTCATCAGTCCGCACCTGTTAAATGATACTCTTCCAAATTTTGAAGTTGCATCCTTGTCATCCTTCTCAGACCATTTTCCAATTAAATTGTCCCTGCGTATGGATCAAACAGAGCTTCTTATGAGAACCCCTCGCATCTTTACATCATATAAGGATACAAATTGGAGCAATTTTAAGCAAGACATGGATTCAGCGTCTTGCCGCATCATGCCCTCGTCTATTATGAACCTGGAAAACACACAAATAGACGCGTTAATAAAGGATTTTAACTCATCATTTAATACTATTCACGATAATCACACAAAACGGATACAAATCCAGGACAATAAGTTTCTTCTCTCAGAAAGAACAAAAAAACTATATAAAATCAAGCACCTCTGGCAAAAGGAACTTAAAAAGATATTCCACCGGAAAGGCAATAGAACATCTAGTGAGTACAAGCTTTTATCTAACCAGTTACAATTGCTTAAAACAATTATAAAAGAAAGCATCAACATTGAGCAAGCAGATTACTTCAATAAAAGGCTGCAAGATATTAAACCTAGTCCATCCGCTTTTAAAAAAATTTATCAAATCACAGGGAAAACTAAGTCTCCATTTTGCCAGCAAATTGTCCGAAATAACGATATAATTACCAATAGCTCTGATATAGCTCAACAGTTCCACGAGTTTTACTCAAATACTTTCCGCGAAAGCTTGCCTCCACGTCCGATTGAAGATTTCCACTCAAGAATATCAAACACCATAAATGTCATCCCTCGTTCTATTTTCACACTTGATGCTGAATTTAATGCCTTTCAGAATGCAGATAGCCTCCATTTCGTCGACCCTGCAAAAGTTAAATCCATTATAAAGCTAATGAATAATAAAAAATCCAGTGGCTTAGATGGAATCTCCAACTTTGTTGTAAAAAAGTTCCCTGATTCCACCGTGAATTTACTTACTTGCATATTTAATCACTGCATAAATAATGGGTACTTTCCGGCTGAGTGGAAGGTAGCAAAAATACTTCCAATAAAAAAAAACACCGAATCCATTAGCCCATCCGATTTTCGTCCAATATCCTTATTGTCTAACATCGGGAAGATATTTGAGCAAGTCCTGAAACAGAAGATAGAAAATGGATTCCTTATTGAACCAATAACAAGTTACCAGTTTGGATTCAGAAAAGCGCACTCCACGCAGCATGCATTGTTAAAATTCCATAACGACATTACCACTAATTTACGGAATCAAGTATGTACTGTAGCGATTTCCCTTGACATTGCAAAGGCATTTGATTCAGTTTGCCATAAAGGAATATTATATAAGTTGATTGATTTGGAGGTGGATCCTTATCTTGTAAAAACTATAAAAAGCTTTTTAACAGATCGGAAATTTTGTGTTGACATTCAGGGTACCTTATCCGATTCTGGTTCCGTTTGTAGTGGGGTGCCACAAGGAAGTGTGTTGGCACCGCATCTTTTTAATTACTTCCTGCATGACTTTCCCCATGTTGCACAAAATTCCCAAGCAATTTTATATGCCGATGATTGTTTAATATATGCACATGACACCTCACCAGAAATTGCTCTCAGGAAAGCAGCGCAGCACCTTAATATCATAAATAATTACTATAACACTTGGGGCATACAAATTAATGCAGGGAAATCAAAGGCAATCTGCATAAGAAACGCATCTGGGAAATGCCCAAAATACGTGGTTCCTCAAAGCAAATCTCTGGAACTTATACTCAACGGCGTTAACATCCCAATTGAATCCAGCATCAAATATCTTGGCATCACGTTTGACAAGCTGATGAAATTCAACTCCCACGCACGGACAACTCTGAAGAAGTCAAAAAGAATTCTAGGAGCATTTTCTTACATTTTAAACAACAAACACTTACCCCAATCCACAAAGTTGTTGCTATACAAGGTGGCCATCAGACCAGTGCTTATCTACGGCTTTCCCATCTGGTTTACTGTCTCCCCGACAGTAGCCAAAGAACTGGAAATTTTTGAGCGCAAAATTCTTCGCAGATGCATAAACAAAAATTATCAAAATCGCACAAAAAAATATTCTAATAACTTCATCTACGACAATTCTGGAATTGAACCCCTGTGTTCTTACGCGTTCAAGCTCCAGAAAACATTTGTGCAAAAGTTGGCCACTCATGATAACGAATTGATTAAAGAAATCTTTGAATTGCAAGAACATACATCTTGGGCTGATTCTGTTTATCTATCCCCTGTTGCCATCATAAATGAAGCCACCGACAATGGATCAATCCGCAATAACACACCAATTTTTTTCCAAACAACAACATCAGGCTCTCATAGAGGATGAGGATGTATATATATATTTACATATTAATTTATTAAATCATAGGAATTTATTATTATTACAATTTTACTCACCCTGCAATATATTCTAATAGCAAAACGAAAATGTGATATATCTTGCCTTATATATGTATTTGAACGTTCGATAGTTCATACACACGATCTGTGATACTTTACTACATTTATTATTTGGTTAAACCATTCCGATCTGTTCGATATAGTGATTAACAGACTTATTGTTATTTCGTTTTAGATGTTTTTTTAATTGTAAGATTATTTATTATTTAACAGACAATCAAGCTCTGTTAGAGACAGTGAGGACCGGGAGCAAGTCTTCTATTTACAAAATTCATTTGTTATGACTTTTCATTCATATACACAACTTCATGTTAAGCAAGTAGCAAATAAGACAAATAATCGTGTATTAGAACCAAACAACAATAGTTCTTAGTATATTATATTGTTATCGATAAGTACATTCCAGTATTCCAATGTAATCGAAAAAGAAAAGACTCAATAAATACTACTACTACTACTTTGTATTTTTGCAATAACACTAAAGAAAAGTTTTTTGTTGGATTGGTATTGTAAGCCTTTACCCCTTGTGATGTAACACCACTTGTAACACTGAATTAATCATTATTAAAGAATTCTTGAAACATAAAAGTTAATTTCCAAGCACTTGATGTAATTCACTTTCCAACTTCAAAAATAGTTTTCATTGGTGTTTCAGTATGATACTCACTCAATAAAATAAGTTATTTTAACCGCTTTCACGTCCCAAATAACATTCAAACTGAAGAAAATGAAAAAAATGCAATACAAAAATTGCCACGGATTTATACATACCGTTATTCCAAGCAACGTTTAATATTGGTTATCGATAACAACAGTTATCGGAGCAGTGGTAGCTGTTCATGACAATACCAAGTAACCAACTCATACCTATGTTAAAAGCGTTTCATGACGACGAACATACGAAAAACAACAACAACAAAACTAAACAATAGAATTGAATTGACTGAAAGTGCTCGAACATCGGCAGGAAAAAGTCCATAAAAGGTTAAATTTCGTTATCTAAAAGTTTTAAAAATTGGCCAGAAACATTGTAAAACGTTTTACCCATTGTTTGGACATGAAAAAATACAAATTTTTGTTAAGGGGCTAGAGATTTAAGTGATTAAAAGACTTTGGAAAAGTTCAAGGCGTAGGAAAAAAATTCCCCACTTCCCCTACCCCCGTTAACCACCTTTCATCTATATCAAACAGCCATTACAAACAGCAGCAAACACTCATCATATGGTTTGGTTGGAAACTATCGTCGCACACACACGTTCAGTGGCAGCAGTATTTTTTTGTTGAAGTGACAAAGACAAAAGGGGAACGAATATACATAGAGACATATGAAAGTAAATAATAATCCACACAAAAAAGAAGAAACGAAGAAAAAATCACCATCATCATCATCATAGAGGAACAAAACAGGGCGACAACCAAAAATTCAGAAAATAAAGCAACATAAAATTGTTGTGTGAGCTGCTGCAGCACCAGAGTCCCATAATACTGAAAAATATTCACTAGCAGTAGCAGCGAAAAGAGGAAAAGCAAGAAATTAAAACGATTACGGCTGCACATATTTTGAGATCTGCGTCATTTGGTCTGTGGTGCCCTTCTCTGAAATTTAACAGCCTAAGCTAGACCTTGGCATAATGACCATAAAACCAGTTGTTGCAGCTCCCCAGAAGAGATCTGGGTCGTCCGGTACGGGAGATAGTGACAAGAAGGACACCCATACAGGTTCCAGCGTTGGCGATGCGACAAGTAGCAGTCACCAGCAAACGAATCGAGCTGCCAATGTTCATGCTCATCGTAATGTGGTAATAGATAACCATAGCCAGGTTAGTATGTCTACCGAAAGGACACAATTTTAATATTCCTTTTTTCCCATATGTATCTTTAACAGAGCCCCCAACGCCGTGGAGTCGATGTGTATGAAGAACTCAATCGCCATCGTCGTAGTCCTCACAAAACTACACGCACCAAACGTCGAGATCATCTCAATGATCATCACCATAAACGTGATCGTGTTTCAGCGCACCCAGACAAACATGTAATGGTTCCCAAATGCAATAGCCCACATGCTGGCACTAGTTCCTCAGCTGGTGCTGGTGGAAGTGCTGCTCCCAGTACTGTTTCGCATGCCTCGGCCGTTGGTAATAAATCGCCCGATCATTTGCTATTGGGTTCCCAATCGCCTAAAAGCCAAACAACTCCAGCAACGGTAGCCCAAGCAGCCAGTGGCCTACTCAAGGCCATTGAAGACACCTTTTCCGGTTACAATTCGGGCGATGAACACTTGCAACCCAAAGAGGGCAAAATAACAGCCGATGAATGGCAACGCAAGGATGAACAATTTGCCAAATGCATGGCAGATCGTGGTTACATATTAAAACCTGTCGAAGAGGATGGCGCTTGTCTATTCCGTTCCATTTCATTGCAGATATATGGTGATGAAGAAATGCATGATGTTATTAGGCAACACACCATGGATTACATAGTAAGTAGCCATGTGTACATATCAAAATGTTGATAATGAGCTTTAAGGGGTGTAACTGAGGGGGAGGTTTAGATATTTTTTTTTTTTTTTTTTTTTTGTTTTTTGCCTTTGCTGGGATCGTCTCAGCATTTGCATATCATTGTTGAAACAGAAGAAAATTCGAAAAATTTGATTTGATGATTTGATTTTTTTTAAAAAATAATGTTTGTGAAGCAATACGGATCAAGTGTCCTGAGATCAGGATTCACCATTCAATGGCGGATTTGGCTCATAAAGGTTTTCTTCAAGATTGGAGTGATGATAACTGGAGGACATATTGCAAATTGCGTAACCCAGCTAAGAAAGTGAAAAGAAGGCTTCAGGAAGGGTAGAGGGACATCCATGTTGCTTTTAGGCCTTACCGACCAGATTCGGAACTGCGTGGCAATTCACAATGTCTGTATTTCACTCTCTTTGGATCTAGAGAAGGGTTTCGAAGTGGTGAATTACTTCGTATTGAATTAAAAGCTGTTCACAGTTTACGGTCTTAGTAAAAGGGCGTGTAAACTTTTGTTTTCCTATTCGTTCGATAGCAAGCAATTTGCAGATAGCAGATAGGTGATTATGACATCATCTACTCTGCCGGTTAAAAGTACAGTTCCTCAGGCATCCGTACTCGGTCCCCTTCTATTTATTTTGTTTTTGAACGACTAATCATACGCTAAACGCCTGGGTTCGAATCCTGGCGAGAAACTCAGAAACAATTTTTTCTGCGATGGTTATCCTTTCCTAATGTTGGCGCCATTTGTGTGGTACTTTGCCATGAAAAACTTCTACCCAAACAGGTGTCGCTCTGCGGCACGTCGTTCGGACTCGGCTATAAAAAGATGACCCTTATCATTGAGCTTAAACTTGAATCGGGCAGCACTCGGTGATACGTGAGAAGTTTACCCCTGTACCTTAATGAATACAAAATTGCAAATTTTGCCCATGAACATTCCGTTCCACTAAGGAAAAAGTGCAAACTTCAAATTCAAGTTTAAGCTGTATAATAACGGGCCTGCAAGGTGATGTGCCAACATAGAACGCAGTGGGTCAAAACCGTCGCCGTTGTCGCTTTCTACGTCCTCGTCGTCGGACAATATGACCCCCTGACCTCTTCCGTGCGGCAATATACGCAACAGCAGCATCCCAGCCCCAATATTATCAGGCCTATGCAATTGAATTACAACGCTCTTGTAGGCAAGATCGACAAGATGGATTTTATGAGTAGGAAGAACATATTGGTTGCAGCGATCGAGGAGACAAAGCTGACCAACTCCTTCAGCTTGCACAGTTCTTACGGATACAATGTGCTACGCTAGGATCGCATAATGAATGGAGGTGGAGGATTGGCCTCCGTGATACACCATTCCACGAGTATAGACCCATCTCGCTTGCGCCTGACTGGATAGCAGTCATGTCTGGTACTGCCGAGATGGAGCTATACAACGTGTAAATATCGCCAGTTAGGGTAGATGTGACCCAGTTAATGACCAAGCTACTGTCTAGCCATAATCGTCTGGTTCTAAGAGACTTTAATCCTAGGTAACGACCAGTGGCAGAGCAGATTGTAGGCTCCACGTTTTGCACGGTGAATGAGGATGTCCCCGCTAGAATTACGAGGAGGTGTCTCAGCTCGCCAGACATTGGTCTCTGATCTCCTAAGTGACATATCCTGGCAAGTCGTTATTTCTTTGGGATCAGACAACCTCTCCATAATTCTCACCATCGACCGACCGAACACTCGATTCCATAACCTCTGAGCGTTGGGCGTTTATCAATCAGAAGAATGCCGATTGGGTTGGCTTCAGAGGGTACACCAATCGCCGCTTCAGTGAACTGACAACCCCCTCAAATGTGCGAATTGACGAGAGGAAATTCCGAGACATCGATCACTCTATACCAGCCGGTCTAATACCTCAAGTGCGGCCAAATTTCCCGGCATAGGCAGTGGTAGTCGCAGGCGATCGTGATGGGATTCGTTAAACAGACCCCATTTACTCCGGAATCAGCGAGCTGAATGACGCTGCTTGGGGTATTGCTCCTCCCGAGCCTCGTAGGAGAATTTACATTCACTGGGCATTAGCATGGATTTAGAAGATTGCATAGCTAAACAAAAGCTTTGCCTGCCATCACTGCACACATTTGCCGTGGCTTCAGCCAGCCCAGGCCATGTGATAAGACGGTCCTCGTGGCACTGGATCTATCGAAGGTATTCGAGACGGTCGGCCATGCCAAACTATTTGAGGACATCGCCAACACTATTGACGACATTATGGCATTAGGCTCCCCACCAATTGGGGACATCTGTCATAGGTCGAACGTCTACCTCAAAGAACTTGCCTCATATTTCGCTGCAAGAGATTTAAAGATATCTGCCACCAAATCTTCAGCCACATTGTTCACTACAGATACGAGTGAAGTGAATACTGAACTGGGATACCGGCACGGGATAGTTGTAAGCACTACACAGGCTGGAATATTGAGGTCCGATCTGTGTGGTGTTCGTTGCTGCTACGAGAAACTTAGCTGCGAGCTATCGGGCATGCCCACAGTTTGCGGATAGTGGAATGCTCCATACGGAGTAGCTGCAACGGCAGTCACGGGCAACCTGCGGTATCGAGCGGAGAGTTTCAGTGAGAGGCCGGGTGGCACCGGCTCTTATACAAATACTGATTGCCGATGATGCTCGATATGACAAGGCGAGTTATTGGCGCCTTTAAATAACCAATGGCTACCCTGTTCCCGCGGCGATCGGTCCTTTGGACCGGAACAAGCTAGCTCACATCAGGAGCATGACGCGGATCGCTACCTCCACATGAAAATGTGGCTACAACAACAACTATAACTACTGAGTTGATTGTAATGGTCGATGGAGTAATGATTCCGACCATCAAGCGTCTAAAAATACTTGGCGTCACATTTGACAGCTCTCGCACATTCTCCCCACATGTCGCAGCAATTTACGATAAAGTCAAAAGTAGAAACAAGGTATTCAGGTAACTTGCCGGCAGCACTTGGGGTGCCGACAAAGAAACCTTGTTGACCACGTACAAAGCAATTTGTCGCTCTGTGGTAAGTTATATAGCAGTTATACGCAGTGAAATAATATTCAGATCTGTCAGAATGCCGCCCTCCGAACTGCTACGGCCTGTCTCCAATCGGAGACAAAGGTCCTACCCTAACGAAGACAACTACATGCTGTCTAGGCAATGGCTTTTGGGCTCTTATCGCAGAGACCGGAAAACATTTTTCCGACCAAAAATTTTCAAAAAACCTACCAAATTCCCTCCCAGCCGACCAACATTCTTAACTTTACCAAAACTATACGCAATCTTCTTCTAGTATGTATTATTAATTAACAATATATAATCTATTATATAAACCCTCTCCCTAATCAACCCTCTCCCTAAGCCACCTTATGGTTATCCAAAACACAAAATTGATATAAAATTTTGAGGTAAAATATCCGTGAGGGACGCCGCACAACCCACCCAAACGGACATTCTTACCGATTAGAACAATATGAGTTACAAATGAAAGGTATTTAAGAGTAGAGTACGAATATGATATGTCAACTCGAAGGCCCACCTACCCTCAAAAACCGTCTAAAAATGGCATGTTTACCAATTGGGGCAATATGGGTATCAAATGAAAGGTTATTAGAAGTAGAATATGAAACTTATATTAAAATTTGGGGTCAAGTCCCATGGGGGCCGGCCCACCTCAAAAATAACCTCAAACGACATATTGACCAAACGGGACAATACTTAAAAGTAGTATACGAAACCTATATAAAAGTTTCGTATCTATTCCCAGGCGTCGTTCCACTCCAAAATTATGCACCAAATGGACATGTACACGTTACGGGACAAGATGGGACTCAAACGATAGTTATTAGAGAGGAGAACACGCAACTTATATAAATATTTGGGTCAATTCCCGAGGAGTCACCCCACCCCAAAATTATGCCCCAAATGGTCATGTATACAAAAGGGAAAATGTGGGATTCTAATGAAAGTTATTTGAGAGTGAAACATGAATAGAAATAATTTTCAAACTTGGACCATGTCAAAACGGGGCCGCAAACAGAATACAACAAGATACCTGCTAAACTAAAAAAATACCCAGCTTTTGGGTATAAATGGGTAAATAACCGGGTATTTACTCAATTTACCGAGTAAATACCTTTTGGGTATTTACCCATCGCCCATCTCTATTTATGGCAGCTATACGCACATATGATCTTCCTTCAACCGGGAGTTCGGTCTATATGGGGGAAAACCCCAAAAAATGTCGGATTTAAACCATATTTGCAAGGACGTCAAAGACCAAAACGCAGATAACTGTGTCAAATTTCAGAGAAATTGGACAATAAATTCGATTTTTACGGGTATCAGGGGATCGATTTGTATAGAACCTAAGATATAATCCCTTCTAGATCATACCCCACGCGCATATTGGGTATCATTACACCATTCATTGTGCCAAATTTTAGCCCAATATCTCAATTTTTGAAGACTGCAGCGTGACTACAACAGACGGACGGATGGTCGAATGGTCTTAGAATTTTACGACGATTAAGAAATAGACATTTTGATGTGCTGTAAACATCCAAATGGGCCGTCCATCCGACCAAACAATTATAATTGAAAGTAGAAGATGCCCAAAACGGCAACGCTGGCAGAGCGTTATCTTGTGGATAGGTATTCACCGCCCAGAAGCCTTAAGGAAGATCTATATGATCTAGAGCGTGAGGTTCATCGCTACAAGCGAGATCCTCTAGATCAAGCTGGTCTAAACAACATTCATGCACATACGGCGGCAGATGCGGTAATTAGCTACCGGGTGAATGAAGTCTTTGGAAAACGACCGCCTTCAATGCACCTGATGAAATTGACCTCCCCCGGCAAACCAGAGTAGTACTGGCTCAATTATGATCCGGCAGATGCAGCCGCCTCAACTCTTACAGAACAAGAATTGATGCCGACGTGCAAGATGTATATCCCGATTGTGACCAGGGACCACAGGACACACGCCACCTGCTTAACTGCCCAGCGAGACCCACTCGACTCAAATCCAAATCCCTCTGGACGCACCCCATCTTAATCGCAAAGTTCCTGGATCTGGATACTCAACAGAATCAAGCAGACGAAAGATAGGACACAACAAAATGCTATACAACAACTAAAACGTTTGGCCATCTCTCACTCTATTGTACATGTGCGAGTGTTTCTTTCTTACTTTGTTTTAAGGTGCCAATTGTAACTGGCAATTGCTTTGGCCAAAGTGGCTATTGAGTGCCAAATTTAAGATCTCATGCAGTTATCTGCTAGCCATGTCCCTCCGTCTGTCTCTCTGTCTATCTACTGAGATCACACTACAAGATTTAAAAATGAAGATTATTAGCTGAAACTTAGGACAGCTTCTTTTTTTTGTCCATAGGCAAGCTAAGTTCGAAGAAGGTCTATATCGGACAATATCTTATTGTAGCCCCCATATAGACCGATCTGCCAATTTAAGGTTTTAGGCTAATTAAAGCCAAAATTATTATCCGGTTTTGCTGAATTTCGGCACAATATTTCGCGTTAGACTCCTCGACATTCGTACTGAGTATGGTCAAGATGGGGCTATACAGTTGAACCTCCTATTTATATTATCTTGCAAATAATCAGTACTAGTACTGGTAGAAAAACGTCCGATATGAGTGTTTCACAAATCCTCGAGTTGGTTTAATTGGTAGGTCATTAATATAAAGCAAAAACAAAAAAGGACCTAAAACGGATCCTTGCGGAACACCAGAGTACAGAGAAAGCCTGTCGGATTTTTCTCCGTTAACAGTAGTAAACTGAGATCTCTCATTCAAGTAAGAAAAAACCAGTTTGCAAGCTGTTTTAGAAAACCTGTATTCATTCTTAAGTTTATTATTCATTTTGCAATGGTCCATCGAATTAAATGCCTTGGACATATCTAAAGAAACCAATACACTTAACTTATCCTTATTTACATTATCCCGAACGGAATCATTGAGTTGGAAAAGCAGACAGATCGAAAAACATATTGGGAATGGTAAATCCAATCCATTGCGGCACTTAGCATCTGGTTTTTTATGATGTGTTCCACAAGGCAGTAAGAATGGAAATAGGCCTAATGTCATCAAGAGAGCCTACGATTTTGGACTTAGGAATGGGGACAACCCGCGCAATTTGCCAACCCTGAAGAAAAATTGTTGTCGAGATCTGGTTAACTATGTCTAAGATGAAACAGGATATGTAAGGATAGATAAGTTTAATAAAATGGATTGCTATCCCGTCAACTCCAATAGATCTAGATTTCACCCTGTTCATGGCAGCAAATAAATCAAGTTCATCAATACATTGAAAAGAAAATGAGTGAATAGAGTTATCAAAATTCTCAAAGGTAACGAATTCTAAGTTACAATTATCGGAAACAATGTATGAATTGACAGCATTAGAAGAGTAGTTAATAAACACTTCATTATCAGCTCACACACTTCCAGAATCTCTTCAAACTTTCCATAATCCTGACTAATCTAAACCACAGAGAATAATTTCGCCTTCACTTCCGAATAATGCCCTTTGCCTTGTTGTTCGTCAGTTTGCCTCTTAACGGTCTAAATGAAAACCGGAAAATGATTGATCCCTTAAAGACCTTGCAATTCTATTCGAATCAATCCAATTGTCCTTTGGACAACGTACACGCCTTCTATTGTAATAATAGGAGCATAATAAAATAAAGAATTAACAAGAAACAAGTAAAAGCGTGCAAAGTTCGGCCGGGCCGAATCTTATATACCCTCCACCATGGATCGCATTTGTCGAGTTCTTTTCCCTGCATCTCTTCTTAGGCAAAAAAGGATATAAGAAAAGATTTGCTCTGCTATTAGAGTGATATCAAATGATATAAAAATGTCAGCCAATTCGAATAAGAATTGCGCCCATTGGGGGCTCAAGAAGTAAAATAGAGAGATCGATTTATATGGGAGCTGTATCGGGCTATAGACCGATTCAGACCATAATAAATTAGTATGTTGATGGTCATGAGAGAACCCGTCGTACATAATTTCAGGCAAAGCGGATAATAATTGCGACCACTAGAGGCTCAAGAAGTCAAGATCCCAGATCGATTTATATGGCAGCTATATCAGGTTATGAACCGATTTGAACCTTATTTGACATAGTTGTTGAAAGCAACAATAAAAAACGTCTTGCAAAATTTCATCCAAATCGGATAGGAATTGCGCCCTCTAGATGCTCAAAATTTCAAGTCCCCAGATCTGTTTATATGACAGTTATCTCAGGTTATGAACCGATTTGAACCATACTTGGCACAGTTGTTGGATATCATAACAAAACACGTCGTGCAAAATTTCGGTCTAATCGGATAAGAATTGCGTCCTCTAGAGGCTCAAGAAGTCAAGACCCAAGATCGTTTTATATGGCAGCTATATCAGGTTATGAACCGATTTGAACAATACTCGGCACAGTTGTTGAATATCATAACAAAACACGTCGCGCAAAATTTCATTCAAATCGGATAAGAATTGCGCACTCTAGAGGCTCAAGAAGTCAAGACCCAAGATCGGTTTATATGGCAGCTATATCAGGTTATGGACCGATTTGAACCATATTCGGCACATTGGTTGAATATCATAACAAAACACGTCGTGCAAAATTTCATTCCAATCGGATAAGAATTGCGCACTCTAGAGGCTCAAGAAGTCAAGACCCAAGATCGGTTTATATGGCAGCTATATCAGGTAATGGACCGATTTGAACCATACTCGGCACAGATGTTGGATATCATAACAAAACACGTCATGCAAAATTTCCTCTACAGTATTGCGCACTATAGAGGCTCATGAAGTCAAGACCCAAGATCGGTTTATATGGCAGCTATATCAAAACATGGACCGATATAGCCCATTTACAATACCAACTGACCTACACTAATAAGAAGTATTTGTGCAAAATTTCAAGCGGCTAGCTTTACTCCTTCGGAAGTTAGCGTGCTTTCGACAGACAGACGGACGGACATGGCTAGATGGACATAAAATGTCGCGACGATCAAGAATATATATACTTTATGGGGTCTCAGACGAATATTTCGAGTAGTTACAAACAGAATGACGAAATTAGTATACCCCCCACCCTATGGTAGAGGGTATAAAAATGCGTTAAGTTCGTCCGGGCCGAATTTTGGATATCCACCACATCTTATATATAAAAATCAATTTGTGTTTGTTTGTGTGTTCCTTTAGACTCAGATACGGCTGAACCGATTTTCTTGAAATTTTCACAGATGGTGCATAATGACCCCGTGGTGAAAATAGGGTACTACATCTTTTGATATCTGAAAGGGGGGCGGACCCTCCCCCTTACCCTAATTTTCAGAAACGCCAGATCTCGGAGATGGGTGGTGCGATTTAAGCGAAATTTTGTGTGCTCTCATATAGTACCCTAAAAATAAAAATTTGGTATCCAAATTTCGGATGGGGTAACTAGGGGGGCTGCCCCACCCTGAAACCTACCAAACATATATTTAGACCAATCATGACAATATGGGATTCAAATGAAAGGTATTTAGGATAAGAAAACGTATCTGATATCCAATTGTTGGACCAAGTGAAAGGGGGAACACCCCAACAACCCCAAAACATCCCTAAATCGGACATATTTACCGACCACGGCAATATGGGACTCAAATGAAAGGTATTTGCGAGTAGAATACGAATCTGATATCCAAATTTGGGACCACGTTTCTGGGCGTCCACCCCTTCCCCAAAACACCCCCCAAGCTGGACTTATTTACTGACATTGGGAATATGGGGCTTAAATAAAAGGTATTTAAATGTAGAATACGAATCTGATATCCAAATATGGGATAGAGTTTTTGGGGGGCCGCCTCTCACCAAAAACATCCCCCAAAAGGGACAAATTTACGACCACAGCAATATGGGGCTGAAATTATAGGTCTTTGGGAGAAAAGCACGAATCTTATATCAATATTCGGGAAAAGTGTCTATGGGACCGCCCCACCCCCACAACACCACCCAAATAGGAAGTATTTTCTGACTATTAGAATATGACGCTCAAATAAGAGGGATTTTAGAGTAGAACACAAATCGGATATATATTGTCAAGGCCAACTCACTGAGTGGCCGCCCATCCCCTAAAACCCCACCCCCTATGGAAATATGGGGCTCAAATAAAAGGTATTTGCGAGTAGACAACGTATCTGACATCAACATTAGGGACCAACTGTCTAGGGGACATCCCACCACCATAACAACCCCCAAATAGGACGTATTTGCTCACCAAGACAATTTGGGTCTTAAAGAGAGTGGAACTAAATATTCATAGTTTTTAGGGCCAATACCCCAAACCCGATATATTTGTTGACTTTTGCAATAAGAAGTTTAAATGAGATTAGAAAACGAATTTGGTATCCAATTTTGAGGACAATGGCAATATGGGGTTTAAATAAATGATCTATAGGTATATGAGAATAGAACACATTATTTATATATTTTCAGGGCTTAGAATTTGGGGGACCACCCCACTCCCCAAAACACCCTTAATCGGGCATATTTACCGACCATGACAATGTGGGGCTTAAAAGAAAGGTATTGGGGGGTAGAGCATTTTCGGGACAAATTTTCTGGGAGTATCCCCTTTCCCAAAACACCCCCAAAGGGAAACAAATTTTCAACCATACCAATATGTGGCTCAAATGAAAGGTATTTGAGATTAGAAAACGAATTTGATAACCTATTTTAGGGCCATGTGTTTGGGGGGACGCCTCATCCTGTAAACTCCTCTTAAGCCAATGGCAATATGGGGATTAAATATATGCTATTTGAGAGAAGAGCACGATGCTGATATTTTTTCAGGGCCAAGTATCTAAAGGGCCACCTCTCCCCCGGAAACACCAATAAATCAGACATCATGAGAATATCGGGCTGAAATGAAGTATTTCAAGAGTGGAGTACACCAATAGACCAATAAAGATCATATGGGATTCAGATAAAGGCATTTATATTGTTAAACTGTTAGACAAGTTAGCATGGTATTTCACTAAAAGATCTTTAATTGTCGAAAATAAATATTCCAAGGAAGCTTTTGTTCCATATAAAGTAAAAGAAGTCGCAGCAGAGCGGGCCCGGATCAGCTAGTCGCGTATATATGTAAACCACCTCTCGTCATAATCTGGTGCAAAATGCGTAATTTATGGTCTAATAAGTACAACTCATTGTTCAATTTTGTAGACTAAAATATTGGTCTTTTTGGTAGCTATATCCAAATATATACCGATATGAATATATACGACAGGGATGTAGAAAAGCCTAACATGAGTCGTTGTGCTAACTTTCAGCGAAATTGGATTATAAATGCCCCTATTATGGGGCGAATACTTTAAATCGAGAGATCGGCCTATATGGCATCTATATTCAAATTTGAACCGACCTGGGCCAAATCGAAGTGCCTTACATAAGTCACTGTCACAAATTTTAGCGAAATCGGACAATATATGCGTCTTTTAGGGCCCAAGGCCTTAAATCGAGAAATTGGTCTATATGACGGTTATATTCCAATCAGTGGAAAATTGCAGAAAGATGTCGAAGGGCCTAACATAAGTCACTGTCACAAATTTCGACGAAATCGGACAATATATGCGTCTTTTAGGGCTCAAGACCTTAAATCGAGAAATCGGTCTATATGACAGCTATATTCCAATCTGGACCAATCTGTGCCAAATTGCAGAAGGATGTCGAAGGGCCTAACATAACTCACTGTCCCAAATTTAGGCAATATCGGAGAATAAATGCGCCTTTTATGGTCCCAAAACCTTAAATCGAGAGATCGGTCTATATGGCAGCTATATCCAAATCTAGACCAATGTGGACCAAATTGCAGAACAATGTCGAAGAGCCTAACGTAACTCACTTTCCAAATTTCGAAAGCGAAATTGGACAATAAATGCGCCTATTATGGGCCCAAAACCTTAAATATAGAGATCGGTCTATATGACAGCTATATCCAAATCTGGACCGATCTGGGCCAAATTGAAGAAGGATGTCGGATGGCTTGACGCAACTCAATGTCTCAAACTTAAGCACAATCGGATAATAAATGTAGCTTTTATGGGCCTAAGACCTTAAATCGGCGGATCGGTCTATATGGGGGCTTTGTCCGATTTAGTCCTCCTTCGAACATAACCTGCCTATGGACAAAAAAAGAATCTATGCTAAGTTTCAGCTCAATATCTTAATTTTTTAGACTTTAGCGTGATTTCAACAAACATACGGACGTACACGCTTAGATAGTCTTAGATTTTTACATCGATTAAGAGTATATATTCTTTAAAGGTCGGGAATGGATATTTCGATGTGTTGCAAACGGAATGACAAAATGAATATACCTCCATCCTTCGGTGGGTGTAAAAAGCGAAGAAATTATAGAACACTTCACATTGATATCCGTTGCATTGTAAAAGGCGTCAATCTATGTTCTTAAAATCGGGGTACTCCACATACTCAGGCACATCTCTTACTTTCATCTGAAAGACACTGAAGGGCATGATCTGACAAAGATGGACACTGAGCCTGGCCCGTGTAAGTAACTAAAGAATTATCACTGACTAAGACTAAGAAGAAGGCGAGTTATTGGCGCCTTTAAATAACCACCGGCCACCTTGTTCCCGCGATTGGTCCTTTGGACCGGAACAAGCTTGCTCACATACGACAACAACAGCCACTAATTGAGAGCTCTTTTTCGAGCTACATGAGCGCTCATATCTCTTTTTATACCCTCCACCATAGGATGGGGAGTACACTAATTTCGTCATTCTGATTGTAACTACTCGAAATATCGTCGTGAAATTTTATGTCGATCTAGCCATGTCCGTCCGTCCGTCTGTCTGTCGAAAGCACGCTAACTTCCGAAGGAGTGAAGCTAGCCGCTTGAGATTTTGCACAAATACTTCTTATTAGTGTAGGTCGGTTGGTATTGTAAATGGGCTATATCGGTCCATGTTTTGATATAGCTGCCATATAAACCGATCTTGGGTCTTGACTTCTTGATCCTCTATAGTGCGCAATTCTTACCCGATTGGAATGAAATTTCGCACGACGTGTTTTATTATGATATCCAACAACTGTGCCAAGTATGGTTCAAATCGGTCTATAACCTGATATAGCTGCCATATAAATCGATCTGGGGTCTTGACTTCTTGACCCTCTAGAGTGCGTAATTCTTATCCTATTGGATGAAATTGTGCACGACGTGTTTTGTTATGATATCCAACAACTGTGCCAAGTATGGTTCAAATCGGTTCATAACCTGATATAGCTACCATATAAACCGATGTGGGGTCTTGACTTCTTGAGCCTCTAGAGGGCGCAATTCTTATCCAATTTGAATGAATTTTGGCACGTAGTATTTTGTTATGATATCCAACAACTGTGCCATGTATGGTTCAAATCGGGTTATAACCTGATATAGCTGTCATATAAACAGATCTGGGGACTTGGCTTCTTGAGCTTCTAGAGGGCGCAATTCCTATCCGATTTGGCTGAAATTTTGCAAGACGTTTTTTATTGTTACTTTCAACAACTGTGTCAAATAAGGTACAAGTCAGTTCATAACCAGATATAGCTGCCGTATAAACCGATCTGGGATCTTGACTTCTTGAGCCTCTAGAGGTCGCAATTATTCTCCGATTTGCCTGAAATTTTGTACGACGGATTCTCTCATGACCATTAACATACGTGTTTATTATGGTCTGAATCGGTCTATAGCCCTATACAGCTCCCATCCAAATCCATCTCCCTATTTTACTTCTTGAGACCACAAAGGGCGCAATTCTTATTCGAATTGGCTGACATTTTACACAGGTCTCCAACATACAATTTAATTGTGGTCCAAACCGGACTATATCTTGATATCGCTCTAATAGCAGAGCAAATCTTTTCTAATTTCATTTTTTTGCCTAAAAAGAGATGCCGGGAAAAGAACTCGACAAATGCGATCCATGGTGGAGGGTATATAAGATTCGGCCCGGCCGAAATTAGCACGCTTTTACTTGTTCTTTTTGCTCTCTTGCAACAAAGTGCCGAAGACTTTGACTGTATTCCACTTCCAGCTTCACTTGAGATATATGTACACGAAACCTTGACTTTAACCTTTCTTTAGCCCTAATTAAAAAACTCAAACGTTTCACAAGCAGAACAGTTGGTCTACGTTAAATAATCATTAATTTTCATAATTATTTCCGTACTATCCGTATCCGTAGGAAAATACCAAAAGTTTATCACTAAGTGCAGTGACCTTGTTTCATATTTTGCCCCTGCCTTATTTATTATCTTATGCTTGTAAAATATATTTCATGATAAGATAAGAATCACAGGAAATTAATATCCGTGTTTTTGTTTGTTTCGTTTTCTTTTCCAGTACAAAAATCGTGAATATTTTAGCCATTTTGTCACTGAGGACATCAATAATTATATCAAACGTAAACGCCGCAAGGAGTCCCATGGCAATCATATTGAAATACAGGCTATGTCAGAAATTTATAATCGTCCTGTGGAAGTCTACTGTTACAAGCCTAGTAATTATATGAATATTTCAAATATATTTGAAGTTATTTCTTTTTCAACCCTTCCAACTTCTTCTAGCTCCCATAAATATCTTCAATTCGGAACAGCTGAATAATGGCTATGCCCCACTACGTTTATCCTATCAGCGTGGCTCCCACTACAATGCCATTCTTGACCCCTACAATGCCACTGTGGGCGTAGGTTTGGGTTTGGCTGGCTATAAACCCGATCTACAAACAAAAGAGGCCACACGCTTAAGTGAACAGCTGGAAATTGAACAAACCATGTTTGAGGATAAACTCAAAACCACTGACTGGGAGGCTACCAATGAAGCCATAGAGGAACAAATAGCAAGAGAATCTTATTTGCAATGGTGTCGAGATAATTTACGAAGTCGAAATAATACCACCAATTCGGCCTCCACGTCTGCTACTGTGACATCGGCTGAAGCTGCCTCGGACTGTGAAGCATCACCCTCAAAATATGCCGCACAACGTTCGAGCAGTTCCCAGCTGGGGGCAGCAACAAACAACAGCACAGTGACCACAACATCAATGATTGGCAGCACAACATGTTCCTCGGCGGCCGGGGCCTCAACAAGCACAAATGCCGAACATAACTTTGCCTCCTCTTTGTCCCCCAAACATATGTCAACGAAAAAATGCGATGAGACTGGTTTCGAAAGTGATGATACTGATATGAGCAGTACCAGTTCTGTGGGTGGTAGTGGCGGCTCTGATAATTGTTCACCATCAACGATGGGTCGCACTAAAAATTCAAAAATGCGTACATCCTCAGTCTCACTGAGAACTGGCAAAAAACGTAGACGTGATGCCCAAATTAAAACAAGGTAATAAAATAAAAACAACAAGCAATAGTTGATACTAAGCTACACCAGTATTGGGGTACAAGGTGTAATGGTATACATGGAATTTATTTCTTGTTAGATGCCGTCTGTCTGTTCGCTTCCATGCTATATTCATTAAGCTTTTATATTTACTTCTTTCTCCTTTTCCTTTTCGGTTTACAGTGAAGATGATAGTGCATCGACACAAAAAAGTCCCAAATGTGATACTGCTCTTGACAAACGTTCCATGACACCAGATTTTGAGCATCAACAACCATGTACCTCAAAGCAATCTAATACGCCAGAGAAACAAGGCACTGCAGCATCAACTTCATCGCCAACGGATACTGCTACTACAAAACAACAGGCAGCTAGCAGTTTCTATCAAGAACTATTGGAGGCTTCCTATGCAAGTCAAGGTAAGATGACAAATTTGGTTCACATAAAATGTCGATGTTTCGCTCATTGCTGAGTGCTAGCCATTCTACTGAATCAGTGATATTTGGATATTTTTGTAAATTTGGTCTTGTATCTGGCTTTGAATGCGTGAAGCCTTCGATTATAGAGATTTGGTGTGCGTCCGAAGTTTCGACATAGACTGAGAGAGTTAGGGAAATGAAGTTTTTGATTTTTGCGATCTCATCCATTATGCTGGAACCTCAGGATATGACACTGCTTTAGAGTATATGCAGTGAGAGAGCCTTTTGTACAGGGGAAGTCTTTCTCTATTTACGAATTGTTTGGAATGAGATCATACAACCCTTCACTGGACGTTTGAAAGGCTGTGAGGTTTTACTGGGTCAAGGCGAGTTATTAGCGGCTTTAAATAACCAATGGCCACACTGTTCCTGCGGCGTTCCGGTCTAAAGCACTAAACTGCTTGCCAGAAGCTTAACGACGATGGCCACCTTCATATGAAAATGTGGCTACAACAACAACAGCCGCATCTGCTACCGTGTCTGCATGAATGTTGTCTAGACCCGCTTGATGTACCCTTTTATCGGTAGGGTGGGTGTGTAGCGCCGATGGTTAGGTTATGTTAAGTGACACGGGCCTGGCAATTGAAGTTGTCAAACACTTCGCTTGAACACCTCTGGTCCATTGTGTTCGTTCTAAAGAGAAATGAAATAGATGAGAAGAGAGAGAATGCCCTAAGAAAAAGATCAAGATAAACTAAAAAGCAGGCGTTGAGACCGAATGAAGTCTTACTGACAAGAGCGCCGCTCCGTAAGCCATCCTAGATCCTTACAGAAGTCCAGAATGACAAGGGAGTTAAAGGACTCTATGAAGAATGAGGTGTTCATCCATAATCCTACGCCTTCCCCCCGTATTCAGATGGTCAACCGTCTCTAAACTCCTTCTCATTCCTATAGACCCTGCAAAAACCCTCATCGATCCGAGCCGATCGCCATGTCAGCGACCTGACATTGCATTGGCTGGTCAGAACTTCTACCAACAGTCCAAAGTCACGTCTCTTCAGCCCCTGAATAACATACGTCCTCGTTACGGGGAATCTCGGCCACAGGGTCTTGATAACCCTGCAGTCCACGTCAAGCCAGCGTAATAGTCATAGGTGGAACCCACCAACCCAAATAGCCAACAGAGAGGGGGTTCACCATCGGCGTCGCACTCCCAGAGTCCACGTGTCATACCTGGCTAGCTCGTCTGCCGCTTTGTTTCCCGCCACCCATTGATGGTCGGGAACCAATCACAATTTGAAAGCGGCCCCAAATGTCGGAGGTGCTCCTTGCATCTCCCGACAAGCGTGGACTTAATGGGACCCGCCGCCAGGGCCTTCAGCGCCAATGTCGAGGCGGGACGCTCCCAGCCCAAAACTTCCTACCAGGGAAGATAACCTCCACATTGCCATCGAAGAAAGATGGGCCCTGCACATAGTCCGACGCTTCGACACTGCCACGTAGTCGTCCCATGCCAGCGGCCTTCTGCAGAAAAAACGATTGCCCGAAATCCAAAGAGTGTCATGTCCCTGACTCCCTCAGTTTGAGGGCAGTTTTCAATGCTGCTCACTCCACGTATAAGTGTAGTAATATCGCCCCCGATATCATTACCCTCGCAATACCCTGTATCTTCTTCATCATACCATCATGAGCGCATTCAGCCCCCCTTTGCCTTTCTCCTCAACTTTTGTTCTCCAGTTGAATTTGTGGTCAAGACAAACGCCTAGATATTAAGCCTCCGGTCTCCTTAACTCGTCAAATCTCCTCCTTCTCGTGAACAAACGACATGTCTTCCTGTTTTTATGCCAAGCCCATTGGCTCTCGTCCATGTAAATAGCTTCCGCAGCGGTTCTGTGACAGTAGCATAGGCAACCACTATCATTCTTTTCTCCTTAAAGTACCTGAGAATCCCATTGAAAGCCAAGAGCCTCAAGAGGGGGATATAACACCCTCCTGCGGTGTTCCCCTGTTCACAATCTTCCTCAACGAACTCTTAGCCAGTGATGCATTGATAATTCTGCCCTTGGCCATAACCTCAACCCTGTTCACCAGAAGAGGGGGGACTCTCATATCAACCAAAGAACGAGAAATGGACTTCAACTCCACGTTATTTAAAGCCTAAAGCGATGTCGCCTGTCCCCAAGTTCCCTTCTATGTAACCCACCACGTCGTGTATGGCACTATCAACCTACCATCCGTTGGTGTAGGCATGCAGGCCGCTTACCAACAAGGGCTCAAGAAGATCCCTGATGTCGTACACATCAGCAGTCACTTACAATGTCTTCAAGATGAAAGACCTGGCCGCCACGCAGTCGGCACGAAGTCAAGCAAAACGCAAGCTCTTCTTCTGCTCAGATGAAAGTTTTTCAGCTTCTTACAATCCCGGTTGTACGCACCGGATTGACCAGGGGGAATCCTTCATCGGCAAGGGCTGCCCTCTCAGTGTACGTGTTCGTCCTTGTGTCGTCATGGGGAGGCACATCCCGGAACGCCTTCTTCGCACGCTTCTGATTCGTGCCGAGATTGAAATGAACCCCGAACCCTGGTTCTGTTCGGTTTGCCAGAACTGCCTCCATCATCGGTCGGTGAGGTGTAACCGGTGCATGGAGTGGGTACATTTCGGATCTTGTTCTAGCTTTACTTCACTACGGGAATATTGTCACACTGCATATGTTGCAAGGTGCTATGCGAACATAGATCTCAGTGGGCCACAGCGTCCTCGTCGTCGGACTCTGTAACCTCCCGACCTCTCCCGTGCAGCAAAATATGCAACAGCTGCATCCCAGCCCAAATATTGCCAGGCCAGTGCCGAGAGGCGTATTTTTTTTGCAATGGTCTGAGAGGCAAGATCGACGATATAGTGGATTTTATAAGTCGGCAGAACATATTAGTTGCAGCGATCCAGGAGACAAAGTTCACGGATACTATGTGCTACGTAAGGATCGCTTAGGGAATGGAGGTGGGGGATTGGCCTTCGTTGTTGTTGTAGCAGTGTGGTATACACTGAGGCGGCAGCCCTTGCCGATGAGGAACTCCATCGGGTCAATCCGGTACGTACAACTGGCTGCCATGGGATTGGCCTTCGTGTTATACCATTCCGTGCAATATAGACCTATCTCGCCTGCACATGGCGCTTGTGACCCCTACAGTCAGGTCCGGTACTGCCGAGATAGAGCTATACAACGTGTACATACCGCCGGTTGGTAGCTGTGTCCCAATTAATGGCCAGGCTTACAACTCCGAAATAAGTGGGTTGCTATTTGGCCATAATCGTCTGGTTCGTGAATATTCGTGCTATGGACCCCGCTAACCCCAGAATCAGCGAGCTGAATCTGGAAATAAACAGGGTAGTCAACGAACATAAGCGGAATTTGTGGCTGGAACACTTGGAGCAAAGTAACTTAGGCACCGGTGTGGGCAAGCTGTGGTCTACTGTTAAGTCACTCACGAACCCCGGTTGACGGGATGACAGGACCTCAGTCATTTTTGGCGAAATAACCGTGACTGATCCGAAGAAATGCACCCGGTTGTTCAACCGTCAATTTATTGTGCATCCCGAGAGTGACAGGGCAGGGAGGAGAGCCATTTGCCGCATTCGTGGTCTCCGAGCCGATGAACAGCCATCACAATTTACCGTGGGCGAAGTTACGAATGTCATCCGTGGCGCCAAATCATCTAAGGCGTTGGACCCCGACGGAATCTCTACATTGATGTTGAAGAATCTGGATTCACCTAGAGTTGAGTACCTTGCCACTGTCCTCAACCTGTCTTTGAACACTCTTATAGTTCCCGATGTCTGGAAAATAGGCAGTGTGATACCGCTACTGAAGCCTGGAAAATACCCGAGTTTGGGGGAGTCGTACAGACCGATCTGCCTTCTCTTACCAGTGGCAAAGAGGCATTACTCCTCCCGAGACTCGTAGGAGAATTCCCATTCGCCGAGCATCAACATGGATTTCGGAGACTGCACAGCACAACAACAGCTTTGCATGCCATCACCGCACACATTTGCCGTGGCTTCAGCCAGCCCAGGCCTTGTGATAGGACGGTCCTCGTGTCACTGGACCTATCGAAGGCATTCGACACGGTCAGCCATGCCAAATTATTTGAGGACATCGCCAACACGTCCCTCCAGTCAGGCCTGAAACGATGGGTCGCGTCGCCAGTCATTTGTGGAATTTAGGGATAAGAAGTCGAAGCACCGTAGAGTGAAACAGGGAGTTCCCCAAGGTGGTGTAATATCTCTGGCACTGTTTAACCTCTACCTATCCTCCATTCCACCCGCTCCAGACGGCATAGAGATCGTATCATATGCGGACGATTGCACGATCATGGCATCAGGCCCCCCACGCATTGATGACATCTGCGATAGGTTGAACGAACTTGCCTCATATTTCGCTGCAAGAAATCTGAAGATATCTGCCACCAAATCTTCAGTCACATTTTTCACTACAAATACGCGTGAGGTGAATAGTGAGCTGGCTGTGATGGTCAATGGAGAAATTATTCCCACCATCAAGTGTCCCAAAATACTTGGCGTCACATTTAACAGCTCCTACACAAGCAGAGGAATGCCACAATAGACAAACAAACGGCAAAGACACATAGATCAGCAATGTTCAACCCCTGACTGTAGCGTTGATGCCAAGTCACACGCATTCAGTGTAATAATAAATATCGATAGTATCGATAGTGGATCACATTTTTCAAGTTCTTTGAATGAGTTTTTCAATATATATATGAGCAACATCAAGTTATTGACCGATATGGACCGTATTTGTCATGACTGTTAGAAGTCATAGAAAAATACCACGTTTATATGGTTGCTATATCAGGATATGAACCAATCCCAACCAACCTATACTAATTCGAAGTATTTGTGCAAATTTACAAGCGGCTAGCTTTACTCCTTCGAAAGTTAGCGTTCTTTCGACAGACGGACTGACGGACATGGCTAGATCGACTTAAAATTTCATGAGATCAAGAATATATACACTTTACGGGGTCTTAGATGCATATTTCGAATTGTTGTAAAGGGAATGACGAATGGTGGAGGATATAAAAACCAGGAGATCGATTTATATAGAAGCAACATCAATGCACAGACCAAATAAAACCAAGATTAACAAGTAAAATGTCAGCCAATTCGAATAAGAATTGCGCCCTTTGGGGGCTCAAGAAGTAAAATAGAGAGATCGATGTATATGGGAGCTGTATCGGGCTATAGACCGATTCAGATCATAATAAACACGTATATTGATAGTCATGAGAAGATCCGTAGTACATAATTTCAGGCAAATCGGATAGTAATTGCGACCTCTAGAGGCTCAAGAAGTCAAGATCCCAGATCGGTTTATATGTCAGCTATATCAGGTTATGGACCGATTTGAATCATACTTGGCACAGTTGTTGGATATCATAACAAAACACGTCGTGCAAAATTTCATTCCAATCGGATAAGCATTGCGCACTCTAGAGGCTCAAGAAGTCAAGACCCAAGATCGGTATATATGGCAGATATATCAGGTTATGGACCGATTTGAACCATACTTGGCACAGTTGTTGGATATCATAATAAAACACGTCGTGCAAAATTTCATTCCAATCGGATAAGAATTGCACACTCTAAAGGCTCAAGAAGTCAAGACCCAAGATCGGTTTATATGGCAGCTATATCAAAACATGCACTGATTTGAACCATACTTGGCACAGATGTTGGATATCATAACAAAACACGTCGAGCAAAATTTCATTCCAATCGGATAAGAATTGCGCACTCTAGAGGCTCAAGAAGTCAAGACCCAAGATCGGTTTATATGGCAGCTATATCAAAACATACACCGATTTGAACCATACTTGGCACAGATGTTGGATATCATAACAAAACACGTCGAGCAAAATTTCATTCCAATCGGAAAAGAATTGCGCACTCTAGAGGCTCTAGACCCAAGATCGATTTATATGGCAGCTATATCAAAACATGGACCGATATGGCCCATTTATAATACCAACCGACCTACACTAATAAGAAGTATTTGTGCAAAATTTCAAGCGGCTAGCTTTACTCCTTCGGAAGTTAGCGTGCTTTCGAGAGACAGACGGACGGACGGACATGGCGAGATCGACATAAAATGTCGCGACGATCAAGAATATTTCGAGTAGTTACAAACAGAATGACGAAATTAGAATACTCCCCATCTTATGGTGGAGAGTATAATAAAGTCAGTAGGAAGTCATGAGAGAAATCATCGTACACCATGTTAGCCTAATCGGATGAAAATTGCGCCCTCTATAGGCGCTTTTTTTTTCTCAATATTGCAAAACATAAACTTTTCCGATAGTATACACTTCTTCTTCTTCCTCAATCTGACATTCACTTAGAATGTCAGAGATGTTTAAAAAGATAGTATTAGACACTAGGTCTTCGGCACTATCTTTGTCCCGTTTCTTTGACGTATTATCGTGTTGACGTTTCGTTGCTTTTACGTTTTGGTAATATTCGTCTCGTTGTTATTCGTTGTTATTCGTTGTCACTGTTATTCGTCTGTCTGGATTCTGAATGTCTTCATTCCTCTTTCATTGCCTATTGCAAGTTGTATGGTGGTGAGTGTTTTCATTCAAGCAAAGGCTGCGTGTTTGTGCTTTCGCTGCCTGATGTGATGTTGTTTGAAATGGTTATATTTTTTGAACTTGCGAAGATCCTTGTATATTTTCTGAAGCGTAAGATGTCCTCCATGTCGTTACTGATCATTCCAAGGTTACACAGTTTTCGCATAAAATTTAACCTGTTTCGTCCATTTATAAGTCTGCATCTAAATACGACATGTTGGATGGAATGAATTTCACCGCATTCATATAAGTCAAATCCTTATGGTATATAGCAGGAGTTAGAATATCACGGTTGTTCGCAGCCAGCTGATCTGCAATTTCATTGCCGTCTATGCCACAGTGGCTTGGAACCTACAGGAAATACACTGATTTCCCTGAGTTGAGCATTTGAGCAATGATGGCTTTGTTATCATATATGAGTGGGTGCGTGTTGGTCCTATTGTATGACTTTAGAGTTTTGAGTGCAGATTTGCTGTCATATATTGGGTTGCTCAAAAAGTAATTGCGGATTTTTCATATAGTCGGCGTTGACAAATTTTTTCACAGCTTGTGACTCTGTAATTGCATTCTTTCTTCCGTCAGTTATCAGTTGTTAATTTTAGCTTGCTTTAGAAAAAAAGTGTAAAAAAAGTATATTTGATTAAAGTTCATTCTAAGTTTTATTAAAAATGCATTTACTTTCTTTTAAAAAATCCGCAATTACTTTTTGGGCAACCCAATAGATAAAACAGTAAATGATTTGATTGGTTTTATATCACGAGACATTTTTTACGACAAATCTACAAAAGATAATCAAGTGAGATTAGTCATTGAAGACATCGATTCTTATGGAAATGCCATAAAACACTTGGAAAGTAAAAACCAGAAAGGAAGGGCAAAAGTCTGGCGGTGCCGACTGTATAATACCCTACACCTACCCTATAAGTACAATGTTGGAGCTATATCCAATTCTGAACCAATTTTGATGGACCTCGGCGGATGTTTTCAGACGTGTTATTAAACAAACCCTATCAAATTTCGAGCAATTATGTTCAAACTGTAATAACTACGGTTGAAAAATTACGACATTATTAGAAATTACTCGAAATCTAACGAACATGTATATACGGGCGCTATATCTTATTCTGAACCGATTTCGAGCGAAATTCTCAGATAATGTGGTAGACGTCGAGGAAAGCGTTGTGTAAAATTTTGGCAAGATTGGTCAAACAATGCGCTTGCAGTGGCTCTTGGGGTGATAAACATATATGAGAGCTATATCTAAATCTGGGCCGATTTCTATGAAATTCATTAGTAATATCTAGAGCCATAAGAAAATCTTTAATGCGAAATTTCGAGAGAATTGCTTATAAAATGAGTACTTTCTTGCAATATTTTTCAAAATGGGACTAACATATATATGGGAGCTATACCTAAATCTGAACCGATTTCGAGCAAACTTCTCAGATACTGTTGCAGTCATCGAGGAAAGCGTTTTGCAAAATTTTGGCATTATGTCATCAGGTCAGAAGTGTAAGGCCAGCATTTAGTAGAATAAATAAGCATCTGCTGTCTATGTTGTATGTTAATTTGGATTCCAAATAACAAAGACGTCTATGAAATAACACATATTAAGAATGCTATTATGACGGTTGAACCACCAAAAACTTTTGACTATATGGTACAATGCTTCCGATGTCAACAATACGGACATACCAAATCCTATCCCATGGCAGCCGGTTGTACGCACCGAATTGACCCGATGGAATCCTCATCGGCAAGGGCTGCCGCCTCAGTGTACGTGTTCGTCTTTTTTTGTCATGGGAGAAGCACATCCTGGAGTGCCTTCTCCGCACGCTTCTGGTCCGTGCCGGGATTGAAAAGAACCCCGGACCCTGGCTCTGTTTGGTTTGCCAGAACCGCCTCCATCATCAGTCGGTGTCGGTGAGGTGTAACCGGTGCATTGAGTGGGCACATTTCCGATCTTGCTCTGGTCTCACTTCACTACGGGAGTATAGTCTGGTTATGTCGCAAGGTGCTGTGCGAACATAGCCAGCAGTGGGTCACAAGCGTCGTTGCCTTCTGGGTCCTCGTCGTCGGACTATGTGACCCCTCCGATCTCTCCTGTACGGAATATTACGCAACGGCAGCATCCCAGCCCAAATATTGCCAGGCCAGTGCCGGGAAGTGTATCTGCAACGGACTTCGTGGCAAGATCGATGAGATTATGGAGTCGAAAGGCCATATTGGTCGCAGCGATCCAGGAGAAAAAGCTGAATGTAAAACCAGAGTAGTTCTGGCTCAATTACGTTTCGGCAGATGCAGCCGCCTCAACTACAGAGGCTCCTACAGAGCAAGGATTGATGCCGACGTGCAAGATGTATATCCCGATTGTAACCAGGGACCGCACGATACACGTCACCTGTTTAATTGCCCGGCCAGACATATTCGACTCAGACCCAGAACTGTGGACGCACCCCATCTTAGTCGCAGAGTTCCTGGATCTTGACACTCAACAGAATCAAGCAGACGAAACATAAACTGCTAAAACAACAACAACCAAATCCTATTGTAGGGGACTTTATAACTGTGGACTTTCACACTGAGATGTAGTCTCAGTGTACAATAACTAGAGAATTGCCACCATAGTGTGTACATTGCATTGAAAATCATACCGCCTATTACAAAGTTTGCAGAATATATAAAAATTTAATTTCAAAAAGGACCAATGCCAATTTTAACTCCCATCAAAATCGTAACACAAATCGCAACAATTTCAACCAAGCCAAAGAACCCAACTTTCAACAGACAAATTTTTCAAATCAAACCTATTCTCAAGCTGTTAGGGGTGTACCAGATGGTATGAATAGCGTGCTGCAAAAGCTCGAATCAATGGTAGCTAAGCAAATAGAACTCACCAATATACTTATCAATATGATGTCAATGCTGATGCCTAAAATATGCTATTAGATATAAGAATTGGACAGTGGAACGCCATTGGCGCTTCAAATCACAAAAATGATATAGAACTTTTTCTATTAAATTATCTTTTATCTTCTTAATCTCGGAAACACATTTTACGGATAGATCATTTTTTCGCATACAACATTATGATACGATTACATCCAACCACCCAGATAATAGAGCCCAAGCTGGGCTAGCAATTTCGATTAAGTCGAACATTAGGTATGAAGTCTGTGAACCAGAAAAGATGCCTCATATACAAGCTGCTGGAGTGAAAATATATTGTGGCAACTCAACCATATTTAAATACTATTCAATTTCATGGCAGCCGGTTGTACGCACCGGATTGACCCGATGGAATCTTCATCGGCAAGGGCTGCCGCCTCAGTGTACGTGTTCGTCTTTTTTTCGTCATGGGAGAGGCACATCCCGGAGTGCCTTCTCCGTATGCTTTTGGTCCGTGCCGGGATTGAAAAGAACCCCGGACCCTGGTTCTGTTCCGTTTGCCAGAACCGCCTTCATCATCGGTCAGTGTCGGTGAGGTGTAACAGGTGCTTGGAGTGGGTACATTTCCGTTCTTGCTCTGGCCTAACTTCGCTACGGGAGTATAGTCATACTGGCTATGTCGCTAGGTGCTGTGCGAACACAGCCAGCAGTGGGTCACAAGCGTCGCCGTCGTCGCCTTCGGCGTCCTCGTCGTCGGACTATGTGACCCCCCCGACCTCTCCCGTACGGCAATTTATGCAAAGACAGCACCCTAGCCCTACTATTGCCAGGCCAGTGTCGGGAAATGTATCGTTCCTGCAGTTAAACTGCAATGGACTGCGAGGCAAGATTGATGAGATTGTGGATTTTATGAGTCGGAAGAGCATATCGGTCGCAGCGATCCAGGAGACAAAGCTGACTAACACCTGCAGCTTGCACAGTTGTCACGGCTACAATGTGCTACGTAAGGATCGCTCAAGGAATGGAGGTGGGGGATTGGCCTTCGTTATACACCATTCCGTGCAGTATAGACCTATCTCGCCTGCGCTTGACGCTAGTGACCCATACATGGAATGTATGGGGGTAGCAGTCAAGTCTGGTACTGCCGAGATAGAGATATACAACGTGTATATACCGGCGGTTGGCAGCTGTGTCCCGATTAATGGCCAGGCCTACAGCCCCGACATAAGTGGGTTGCTATCTGGCCATAGTCGTCTGGTTCTGGGGGATTTCAATGCACATCACTCGTCATGGCATTCTCCCCTAGGCAACGACCAGCGTGGCATAGCTTTGGCAGAGCAGATAGATAGCTCCACGTTTTGCACGGTGAATGAGGATGCCCCCACTAGGATTACGAGGAGGTGCAGCAGCTCGCCAGACATCTCAATCGCATCCCCTGATCTCCTGAGTGACGTATCCTGGCAAGCCGTCATCTCTTTGGGGTCAGACCACCTCCCCATAATCCTCACCATCGACCGACCACCCGACTTCATAACCTCTGAGCGCCGAACGTTCATCAACTATAAGAAGGCCAATTGGACTGGCTTCAGAGAGTATACCAATCGCCGCTTCAATGAACTGCCACCCCCCTCTGATGTGCTTGTGGCCGAGAGGAAATTCCGAGACATCATCAACGCAGCAGCCGCTCGCTTTATACCAGCCGGTCGAATACCGCAAGTGCGACCCAATTTCCCGGCGCAAGCAGTGGTACTCGCAGACGAGCGTGATGGGATTCGTGCTATGGACCCCGCTAACCCCAGAATCAGCGAGCTGAATCTGGAAATAAACAGGGTAGTCAACGAACATAAGCGGAATTTGTGGCTGGAACACTTGGAGCAATGTAACTTAGGCACCGGTGCAGGCAAATTGTGGGCCACTGTTAAGTCTCTCTCGAACCCCGGTAGACGGGACGACAGGACCTCAGTCACTTTTGGCGAGTTAACCGTGACTGATCCGAAGAGATGCGCCAGGTTGTTCAACCGTCAATTTATCGTGCATCCCGAGAGAGACAGGGCAAGGAGGAGAGCCATTCGCCGTATTCGTGGTCTCCGAGCCGATGAACAGCCATCACAATTTACCGTGGGCGAAGTTACGAATGTCATCCGTGGCGCCAAATCTTCCAAAGCGTTGGGCCCCGACGGAATCTCTACATTGATGCTGAAGAATCTGGATTTACCTGGAGTTGAGTACCTTACCACTGTCCTTAACCTGTCATTGAACACTCTTATAGTTCCCGATGTCTGGAAAATGGGCAGAGTGATCCCGCTACTGAAGCCTGGTAAAGACCCGAGTTTGGGGGAGTCGTACAGACCGATCTCCCTTCTCTCACCAGTCGCTAAGACGCTTAAGGCATTACTCCTCCCGAGCCTCGTAGGAGAATTTCCATTCGCCGAGCATCAACACGGATTTCGGAGACTGCACAGCACAACAACAGCTTTGCATGCCATCACCACACACATTTGCCGTGGCTTCAATCAACCCAGGCCATGTGATAGGACGGTCCTCGTGGCATTGGACCTATCGAAGGCATTCGACACGGTCAGCCATGCCAAATTATTTGAGGACATCGCCAACACGTCCCTCCAGCCAGGCCTTAAACGTTGGGTCGCGAATTATCTGTGTGGCCGCCAGTCATTTGTGGAATTTAGGGATAAGAAGTCAAAACACCGTAGAGTGAAACAGGGAGTTCCCCAAGGCGGGGTGATATCTCCGGCTCTGTTTAACCTCTACCTTTCCTCCATCCCACCTCCTCCAGACGGCATAGAGATCGTATCATATGCGGACGACTGTACGATCTTGGCATCAGGCCCCCCACCCATTGATGACATCTGCGATAGGTTGAACGTCTACCTCAACGAGCTTGCCTCATATTTCGCTGCAAGAAATCTGAAGATATCCGCCACCAAATCTTCAGCCACACTGTTCACTACAAATACGCGTGAGGTGAATTCTGAGCTGACTGTGATGGTCGATGGAGAATTGATTCCGACCATCAAGTGTCCCAAAATACTTGGCGTCACATTTGACAGCTCCTACACTTTCTCCCCACATGCCACAGCAATCTGCAATAAAGTCAAAAGTAGAAACAAGGTCCTCAAGTCACTCGCTGGCAGCACTTGGGGTGCAGACAAAGAAACCTTGTTGACCACGTACAAAGCAATTGGCCGGTCTGTGGTAAGTTATGCAGCGCCAGTGTGGTCACGTCAGCTTTGTGACACGCAGTGGAATAATATTCAGATCTGTCAGAATGCCGCCCTCCGAACTGCGACGGGCTGCCTCCTTAGTTCTCATGTGGACCACCTCCACCAGGAGACAAAGATCCTACCAGTGCGAAGACATAACTACATGCTGTCTAAGCAATACCTTTTGGGCTGTTATCGCAGAAATCATCCAAATCATCATCTTGTGGATAGATACCCACCGCCCAGAAGCCTCAAGGTAGATCTACATGATCTAGAGCGTGAGGTCCAGCGCTACAAGAGAGAACCTCTAGATCAAGCGGCATATCAAGCGGGTCTGAACAACATTCATGCAGACACGGTAGCAGACGCGTTAACTGGCTACCGGGTGAATGTAGTCCTTGGAGTACGACCGCCACCCATTGCACTCGAAGAAATCGACCTCCCCCGGCAAACCAGAGTGATTCTGGCTCAATTACGTTCCGGCAGATGCAGCCGCCTCAATTCCCACAGAGCTAGGATTGATGCCGACGTGCAAGATGTATGTCCCGACTGTAACCAGGGACCGCACGATACACGTCACCTGTTTAACTGCCCGGCTAGACCCACTCGACTCAGACCCAGATCCCTGTGGACGCACCCCATCTTAGTCGCGGAGTTCCTGGGTCTTGACACTCAACAGAATCAAGCAGACGAAAGATAGTACACAATAAACTGCTACAACAACAACAACAACAACTATTCAATTTAAAAGTTTGCCCTTCAACTAAATTTATTGTGTTAAATTTTTAGCAGAATCCATTGTGGTGGGTTCCCAAGATTCGGCCCGGCCGTACTTAGCACGCTTTTACTTGTTTTTATTATACCCACCACATGGGGGTATACTAATCGGGTCATTCCATTTATAACACCTTGAAATATTGATCTGCGACCCCAAAAGTATATATATTTTGGATCGTCTCACATTCCGAGTCTAACTAGCCATGCCCGTCTGTCGAAATCACGATAGCTGTCGAACGCATAAAGCTAGCCGCACAGGTACTTTCTGTTGATGTAGGTCGTCGGGGATTGCAAATGGGCCATATCGGTTCAGATTAAGATATAGCCCCATATAAACCGACCCCCGAATTGACTTCTTGAGCCTTTAGAATCCTCAATTTTCATCCGATTTGGATGAACAAAGTCGTGTGTTATGACTTTCAACATCAATGCCAAGTATGATCACGAATCGGTCTTTAAACACATATAGCCCCCATATAAACTGATCCCCAGATTTGACTTCTTTAGCCCTTAGAAGCCTCAATTTTTATCCGATTTGGCTGAAATTTGGAAAAAATCCGAATGAAATGATCCGAATCGGTCTATAAACAGATATAGCCCCCCTATAAACTGATCCCCGGATATGACTTCTTGAGCCCTTAGAAGCTTCAACTTTCATCCGATTTTGTTGAAATTCGGAACATAGACTTGAGTTATGACTTCCAATATCCATGCCTAGTATGATCCGAATCGGTCTATAAACAGATATAGCCCCCATATAAACCGATCCCCCGATTTGACTTCTTCAGCCTTAGAAGCCAACATTTTCACCTTATGACTTACAACATCAACGCCAAGTTTTATCCGAATCGGACAATATGGTGATAAAGGCCGATAACTCGATATGACTTCTTGAGACCAAAATAATATGTTAATAAGGGTACATTTTTAGCGGAATCCATGGTGGTGCGTTCGGCCCGCGCAAATCGGAAAATAAATGTAGCTTTTATGGGCATATGACCCTAAATCGGCGGATCGCTCTATATGGCAGCTATATCCAAATCTGAACCGATCTGAGTCATATTGACGAAGGATGTTGAAGGGCCTAAGCAAATTTCAGCAAAATCGGATAATAAATGTAGCTTTTATGGGCCTAAGACCCTAAATTGGAGGATCGGTCTATATGGCAGCTATATCTAAATCTGGACCGATCTGAGCCAAATTGAGGGAGGATGTCGAAGGGCCTAACACAACTCACTGTCCGAAATTTCAGCAAAATCGGATAATAAATGTGGGTTTTATTGGCCTTAGACCCTAAATCGGCTGATCGGTCTATATGGGGGCTGTATCAAGATATAGTCCGATATAGCCCATCTTCGAACTTAACCTGCTTATGGACAAAAAAAGAAACTGCAAAGTTTCAGCTCAATATCTCTATTTTTGAAGACTCTAGCGTGATTTCAACAGACAGACAGACAGACGGACGGACATGTCTAGATCGTCTTAGATTTTTACGCTGATCAAGAATATATATACTTTATAGGGTCGGAAATGGATATTTCGATGTGTTGCAAACGGAATGACAAAATGAATATACCCCCATCCGTCGGTGGTGGGTATAATAAAATTTTATTAAAAACACCCGAAATCCAGTTACATTATTTAAACAGGAAAGACCTCAAACCGAACAAAAATTGCATGAAAACACAACATTATATTTTCCCAAAATATTTTAAACAATCTATATAATGATCTTGGAGACCACCGTAGCGCACAGGTTAGCATGTCCGCCTATGACCCTGAACGCCTGTGATGTCCGATGGAATGTTCATGGCCAAATTTGCATTTGCATATAATAATCATAATTTTTATTGGTTTTTCGTTTCAGAATTTGATCAATTGAATGAAAGTGAAATGTTGCAGCGCGCCATACAAATGTCCACACGTGATTATATAGAAGATCAAAAACGTAAATATCTCTATGGACCATAAGAAGCAAAACATCTGCAAGAAAACCCCTCAAATTTTTAAGCAAATTAAACGAAAAGCTAAATTTTTTTAAGTGTAATGCAATGAACTCAATGAACTATATACTGTTCTGTTTTTTTTCTTTATTTTTTTCAAATGTGAAATATTTTTAAATGAAAATGAAGAGTTTATTTTTACTAAATCCATTGAATTCTCTTGAGGCAATATAGACTATTAACTCAAATATATTTAAATTTCAACATTTAATAGATAATATTTATGAAAGCAAACAAAAATATATATTTCAATAAAAAAAAAAAACAAAATGGGCAGATTATCTAACTATACTAACTCAAAGGAAGAAGTTTTTTCAAAACGATGTTGTAGAAATAAAAAAGAAATTAAATTCCCTTAATGACATTTTTAAATGACTTGTTAGTCAAAGCGAAAGTTTTAAGGAAATTAATTACAAAAAAAAAGTAAACCAATTGTTAGAGGACAATCCTTAGCTATTTCTCCTTTGCCCCCTTGAATCCCCTTTAATGTTTGTGAAAACCTTAAGAACCCAAACCTGAAATAGATATCAAAATTCCAAGAAAATTGACTCTGCTATGCATTTCTTAAATTCTCTAACTTTAAAGATAGACAGACGGGGAGGACAGATAGGCCGACAGCCCCATGCAACGAAAGGCAGACGGACTGACAGATATAACTGTCTTCAAAGTAGGCTTTGATTTTTTAAATTTTTTTTAATATTAATTTTTTAAATTATTTCCAAAATATATACAGTGTTGTGTAAAAAAAACTAGTGACAGCGGATAGACGGACAAATAAAGGATTCTAAAGCATGTAAAATGAGAGCTAGATCAATGGTATGTAGAATTTTTTTAATGGATGTAGCATGCCAAAACAATTTCCGTTACGAATATATCAAACATGTACTGATATTTCACCGGAAAGCACAATTGCTACGAAAAGTCAAAATTTAGTTTGTGCAAAGTAATAGGGACAGTAAGGCAATTCGTATAAAAAATTTAGAAAATTCATTAAAAACTGCTACTTAAAGTGAATTAAAAACTGTTGTTTCTTCGTTGAAATGTAAAAACAAGAGTTTAGTTCAAATATTTTATTTTAATTGAAGTTTTTCTATTTGTAACCTAGACAGATCGAGGGACTGTGACTCTGTAACAAGAAAATATATGCAAAACTACTAAACATGAGAAATTATTATGGAACCAGCAACCTTTGTCAAAACACCGAAAATTGTGAGGCAAAGCATACACAGAAAAGAAAATGTTCATGAAATTAATGATTTTGTCCTAACATTTATGAAAACATGTTTAAATACGTCCCAATGAAACTTTACATAATATTTATGAAACACCTTTCATAAATCTCAATTCAATGAAACATGTCATAATATTTATGAAAATCAAACATATAGTTTATGAAAAGTGTTCATAACCAGTGTTGCCAGTGGTCATAACCAGTTCTGCGAAGAATCGTGCTGAGTTTGAATAAATCGATACGCATTTACTATTCATTTTGTGTGAATCTCTCAACATACGAGTATAGACCAGATCAGACCATATTTGTATATGGCTGCCATATAGTAATATTTTCCGATTGAAGGCAAAAGCCGCATTTCTCATCCAGAATTTACGAAATTTGGAACATATCCCTTAACACTCGTACCAATTACAATCAGTAGCACTTTTTTCTCTGAAATTTCGATTATGTTGGAAAAACCTTTCAAAAATTGAGGCCAGCCTATCAACCTACCAAAGAACGAAAACCTACCAATTTTGGTAGGAACCTACCAAACAATGCACCTGTACCTGCCTCTGTTCCTTAGTGAAATGTTCATGAGCAAATTTGCATTTTACCTACCAAAAACGGCAACACTGGTCATAACTGTTTTTATGAAAAACTTGCATAACATATATAAGTATTTTTCATTACATTCAAGAAAAATTTCATTAAATTTATAATAATATTTATTATATTTATAGAACCCTGTTCTACTGTTTATAAAATGTTTTCATTACATTTATAAAAAAGAAAAATTAAACCAAAAACTTGAATATTAAGTTAAATTTATTGAGATAAAATTTATACAAAACTGCAAGTGAACACAATTGATCACAGTTGAAAAAAAAAAATATATTACTTTGCGGTTACATTTTTATACCCTCCACCATAAGATGGGGGGTATACTAATTTCGTCATTCTGATTGTAACTACTCGAAATATTCGTCTGAGACCCCATAAATATATATATTCTTGATCGTCGTGAAATTTTATGTCGATCAAGCCATGTCCGTCCGTCCGTCCGTCTGTTTGTCGAAAGCACGCTAACTTCCGAAGGAGTAAAGCTAGCCGCTTGAAATTTTGCACAAATACTTCTTATTAGTGTAGGTCGGTTGGTATTGTAAATGGGCCATATCGGTCCATGTTTTGATATAGCTGCCATATAAACCGATCTTGGGTCTTGACTTCTTGAGCCTCTAGAGTGCGCAATTCTTAACCGATTGGGATGAAATTTTGCACGACGTGTTTTGTTATGATATCCAACAACTGTGCCAAGTATGGTTCAAATCGGTCCATAACCTGATATAGCTGCCATATAAACCGATCTTGGGTCTTGACTTCTTGAGCTTCTACAGTGCGCAATTCTTATCCGATAAGAATGAAATTTTGCACGACGTGTTTTGTTATTATATCCAACAACTGTGCCAAGTATGGTTCAAATCGGTCGATAACCTGATATAACTGCCATATAAACCGATCTTGGGTCTTGACTTCTTGAGCCTCTAGAGGGCGCAATTCTTATCCAATTTGAATGAATTTTGGCACGAAGTATTTGGTTATGATATCCAACAACTGTGCCAAATATGGTTCAAATCGGTTCATAACCTGATATAGCTGTCATATAAACAGATCTGGGGACTTGACTTCTTGAACTTTTAGAGGGCGCAATTTCTATCCGATTTGGCTGAAATTTCGCAAGACGTTTTTTATTCTTACTTTCAACAACTATGTCCAAAAAAGTACAAGTCGGTTCATAACCTGATATAGCTGCCATATAAACCGATCTGGTGTCTTGACTTCTTGAGCCTCTAGAGGTCGCAATTATTATCCGATTTGCCTGAAATTTTGTACGACGGATTCTCTCATGACCATTAACATACCTGTTTATTATGGTCTGAATCGGTCTATAGCCCGATACAGCTCCCATATAAATCGATCTCTCTATTTTACTTCTTGAGCCCACAAAGGGCGCAATTCTTATTCGAATTGGCTGACATTTACACAGGTCTCCAACATATAATTTAATTGTGGTCCAAACCGGACCATATCTTGATATCGCTCTAATAGCAGAGCAAATCTTTTCTTATATCCTTTTTTTTTTGCCTAAGAAGAGATGCCGGGAAAAGAACTCGACAAATGCGATCCACGGTGGAGGGTATATAAGATTCGGCCCGGCCGAACTTAGCACGCTTTTACTTGTTTGTGTTGATTTTGATGGTCTATCAATGGCTTCACTTTGCAAACTATGTACAAAGTTCTTACGCTTTAATTTCTCATACAGGCGATAGTCAATTCGGGATGGATGCTCCTAAAAATGTAAAGACGAGTTGTTAGATTATGGAATTTCAATGAAATATCGCCTATCCTCATGTTGGAAAACTTTTTGTTGGCACAAAAAAAAATCCTATATTATAGGTAGTACTTACTTTTTACACTTCTCACTTTACCTTAAAGTTTAAAACACCCTTCAGCTGCAAGATTTTACGTAGAATGAAAGATGCAGAGCTCTAACGGTGCATGTTGACATGTTGTGCATTGTTTTAATGTAAAACATACATGTAGATATGCGTGTTTATTTTTAATACCCACCACCAACTGTGCCAAATACGGCCAAAATCAGTCTATAACCTGATATAGCTCCCATTTAAACCTGTCTCTCGATCATCCTTGTTCGGTTCCTAGAAACTTTAATTTTTACGGGTTTTTGTATTCGGCCCGGCCGAACTTAGCACGTTTTACTTGTTTCATACTTTCTATCATAAATTAGACAATTTTCATTGTATACCTATGTGGACATATTTCAATAACATAATTTTTATATTTATGATAAAAATTATTTATATTATGTAAAGTTCCTTAACATGTATGAAACAAAGTTTCATAAATATAAAAACTTTTTTACGTGGTCATATTTCAATAACATAATTTTTATATTTATGATAAAAATTATTTATATTATGTAAAGTTTCTTAACATGTATGAAACGAAGTTTCATAAATATAAAAACTTTTTTACGTGGACATATTTCAATAACATAATTTTTATATTTATGACAAATATTATTAATATTATGAAAAGTTTCTTAACATTTATGAAACAAAATTTCTTAAATGCAAATTTTACCCATTAACATTCCACTAAGGAACAGGGGCAACATCCTCACATATCAATGAGTGCCGTCCGATTCAAGTTTAAGCTCAGTGATAAGGGGCCTCCTCTTTATAGCCGAGTCCGAACGGCGTGCCGCAGTGAAACCCAAACCCAATCATAACAATAATGAAGGAATTTTTTTTCTCTCAAAAAAAAAAAAAAAAAAAAAATTTACCTCGTCTAAACAAAAAGAAAAAAAAAAATTGGTAAAGATTAAAGTTGTAACTTCAAATCTTCGAAAAACTTTAATTCTTGAGAGTTGATATATAAAAACGATGTCTATGTTGCCAAAATAGATTTGCCAACAAAGGTTGATATATTCAATACATTCAAATATGCTACTTTCATCTGTGCAAAAGAAATATGGAGCAATATTCTTTGGTCTGAAAACTAGAAAGCATTATTAATAGCCCACGGGAGGCCACTGTGGCGCATAGGTTAGCATGTCCGTCAATGATGCCGAACGCCTGGGTTCAAATACTGGCGTTAACATCAGAACATTTTTCAGCGGTGGTTTTTCCCTTACTAATGCTGGGGCCTAATTCTTGCAACCGCAATCGACTTATTACGATCGAGTTTCGCATTTTTTGAATGGTGGCATCCGTTAACGAATAATTTTATTCGAAAATTCGAAAAGAAATGTGCGAGTTTTTGCCTACCGTAAACAACCAATTTTCAAGAAATTAGGCAAAAAATAGGACATCGAAGTATTGGGTTGCCCAAAAAGTAATTGCGGATTTTTTAAAAGAAAGTAAATTCATTTTTAATAAAACTTTGAATGAACTTTAATCAAATATACTTTTTTTACACTTTTTTTCTAAAGCAAGCTAAAAGTAACAGCTGATAATTGACAGAAGAAAGAATGCAATTACAGAGTCACAAGCTGTGAAAAAATTTGTCAACGCCGACTATATGAAAAATCCGCAATTACTTTTTGGGCACAATATTTATTTCATAAAATAATAAAATAATTATAACATGTTCACATTTTTGGCCCTTTCTTCTTCTAAAAAAGCTTCTAATTTTATCCAATTGTACATTCTTCTTTGGCTATTGCTCTCCTCGTGCCTGTTCAAAGAAGCACCGTTTTTTGTGCTGTAGGCTACGTAACCCACATATTTTTTTTGTCCTCATTATTGTGTAAAAATAGTATCATACCGTTAAAAACAATGGCATATTGTTTAAAAAGTGTTTTTAATTTTTTTTTTTTTACAATTCATAACTTCTAAACAACCACCAATTGCTTTGTTTACCTTTGAGATGGCAAAATATCCTAATTGGATCGATTTTTTCCTTACTCGAAATCGAAATTTTTTTTTTGACAAATTATAATCGTAAGCCATGATCCAATTTGTACTTACCGCACGGAATTAATCTTCAAAAAAAAAAAAAACTCGCTCGATAACGGATGATAAAATTAGGCTCCAGGCTACATTAATGAGTTATCCTGACTTCTCTTTGGAGAAAAAAGATTACAAGGACTTTTCCAATTAAAAATTTAATTGAAAATAAAAATTTTTTAATTAAACATTTTTTTTAATTGAATTTAAATTGATTGAAATTTATGTAATTTTCAATTAAAAAATTAATTGGAATATCAAAAATTTTCAATCATTGTTTTAATCGAATATGCAATTTTTTTAATTGAAAATTTTTTCAATCACCTTTTTCAAAAACTGTGATTGATGTTATCATGTTAGTGATTGAAGCAGTTTCAATTGAAAAATTAATTGGATCAATTAATTTCGTGATTGAAACTGATTTATATTTTTTCTGTGTACCAAGTGCTGTCGCATTGATATGAGAGAAGAACTGTTCCTTAATAGAATGTTCATGGGAAATTTAGTAGTAATAGCCCAAATAGGGGATGAAATTATGTAATGAAACTGCTTAAAGCCACAGCGAACCCCAAGTACAATACATCGTATAAATCGTTGTTGTTATAGCAGTGTGTTGTACACTGAGGCGGCAGTCCTTGCCGATGAAAGACTCCATCGGGCCAATCCGGTACGTACAACCGGCTGCCATGGGATTGTCGTAATAATCGTCAAACATGTCGGTGGAAATATCATAGTTTGGGGAATGTTTCTTTTCAATGGAGTGAGAGCATCATAAAATTTACAAAAAGCATTAAAATTCTACAGAATTGTTTCAATACCAAGGCAACCGGTTGTACGTACCGGATTGACCCGATGGATTCCTTCATCGGCTAGGGCTGCCGCCACAGTGTACAACACACTACTATAACAACAACAGAATTGTATTCTTACATTATCTGGAGACTACATTCAGAGAAAAGTTGATTCCAAACGTGCTCATTTCAGTACCATACGGTATTGATAGTAAAGCAACACCTTATGGTACAAAAACAATGCCGGATGGTATGGGTGAAACATAAAATGATTAGTACCGTTTGGTACAAGCCTTTTTATCGAACAGGTATTGGTTTTAATACCAATCCGTTATTGGTTTTAGCACCAGGCCGTTATTGGTTTTAGTACCAAACAGTTATTGATTATTCCACCCCCTAATGAACCAAAAATTTTATGTTAATCATTACAAAAAGTAATGTTACTCACTGAGGTGGTTTCATATGAACACATCAACACAGCATCGTTTTCCACACAAGAAATAGAATGTCCTCAGAATTTGTACTATTTCATCGCCTTCGAACAGGTTTTTACGCACTTTGACCAGAAAAGAAAGAAGTTTGCATGCCCATCTATGACGCTGAACGCCTGGGTTCGAATCCTGGCGAGAAGATCATAAAAATATTCAGCGGTGGTTATCCCCTCCTAATGCTGGCGCCACTTGTGAGGTACTGTACCATTTGGTATAGCAGCCAGGTAAAAACTTCTCCACAAAGAGGTGTCGCACTGCGGCACGCCATTCGGATTCGACTATAAAAAGTAGGCCCCTTATCATTGAGCTTAAACTTGAATCGGACAGCTCCAATTGATATGTGAAAAGTTTGCCCCTGTTCATGTGGAAATTTTTGATTTTTAAGTTACTAAAAAGCTGTTAGAAAACAATTTGGCTGCAATTGTACTCAAAACTTGCCTTCCTTTTTCTAATTTGGCAGTTTTTCGTATGAAAACAAGAAGTGTCTCTATTATTGTTCACACGTTAAATATGCTTAAATGGAAATTGTTTTTGTAGTTTACATGCATTGAAAGTTGGTAAAAACCATCGATCTAGCTCTCATTTTGCGTGCTTTAGAATCCTTTATTTGTCCGTCTATCCGCTGTCCTAATTTTTTGCACAAAACTGTATACGTTAGGGTGGTTTTACCTCAAAGGGAAAAAATCAATGTAGATTTTTTTTCTAAAATGTATTATTTTGTTATATTTTAAGATTTCCAAAATTTAAACACAATTAGAGGATGTTAACACGCGCTGCTGGAGCCGCAAAGTTTTGAAAATCTTGGTTTTTTTGGGTATTTGGCGACTTCGGCGACCCATATCTCTGAAACGGCTAAAGCTATTGGGTTGCCCAAAAAGTAATTGCGGATTTTTTAAAAGAAAGTAAATGCATTTTTAATAAAACTTAGAATGAACTTTAATCAGATATACTTTTTTTACACTTTTTTTCTAAAGCAAGCTAAAAGTAACAGCTGATAACTGACAGAAGAAAGAATGCAATTACAGAGTCACAAGCTGTGAAAAAATTTGTCAACGCCGACTATATGAAAAATCCGCAATTACTTTTTCAAACTAAAGGTCATTCTCTTTTTAACATTTTATACTGAATTCAAGATAATGAAGCCATTATCACTAAAAACCTGCAAGGTAACCCTTGTGCCGATAGTCAGTCTGTCGTTTTTTGCAATTACGGTAGAGATCCCATTTATTATCCAAACATCACGAACATTTGCATATATCACTTTCTAAGCCCAAAGACAAACAATATGCATTTTGAGAAAAATCAGTTCAGATTTAGATATAGCTTCCATATACATAATTCGCCCGATTGACACTTAAAAATGCGTACTTCCAATAACTTTGGACGGATATGTATAAAATTCGGTATGGAATGTTGTATTACCCATCTGAAAGTCTCTGCCAATTCTTAGGTTCAGATTTGGATATAGTTCCCATTCTGGTTTTCAACCTACAGTCAATACAGCCCAATAATTCAACTTCGGCTACTATCTTTATATGAAAGTTGTAACTAAATCTAAACCGATTTTAATAACATTACATACCAAATTTCATGCATATCCGTCCAATGGGGCGAATTATATATATGGGAGCTATATCTAAATCTGAACCGATTTTCCCAAATTGATAACGTTTTTTTTTTTTTGGGCTTAGAAAGTGATGAAAATTTTCGTGTTGATTGTATAAGAAATGCGATCTGTACCTTAATTACAAAAAAAGACAGACAAGGGTTACCATGCACGTTTTTAGGGACATTGGCTTCATTATCTCGAATTCAGTACTACATACGTGTTACGAAAAATGTAAAAAAGAGAAAGGCCTTTAATTTCAAAGAGCTTTAGCTGGTTTGCTGAAGTCCCTAAAGTCGCCAAATAACCAAAAAATTGAGATTTTCAAAACTTGGAGGCCCCAGCAGCACGTGTAAACGCCATCCGAAAGTTGAAAATGCCGCAAAAAAATGTAAACCACCCTAGTATATATATATTATAAAATGTCAACTATAACATCCTTTAGAAGCAGTTAAACATTTGAGTTCTTGTTTATACACAAAACAACAAAAAACAGCACATGTTTTATTAAATTTGAATTTTTCCTATATTATTTATTTGTTTATGTTAAAAAATGCTTTATATACAAATATTTCATTTATCTCAGTAACTTTGTTTTTTTTTATTTTGTTTCTCATGGTTTTTCTTTTATTTGAGTTACTTGAATCATATATGCGAGAATAAAAATATTTAAATATTTTTGCTGGTGCATACAAAATACAATATAATAATAATTAATGTTTAAATGAATGAACAAAAAGAAAATACTTATATTTAAGTTTATAAGTGTAGCTGTATGTAATTTTTTTAATAAACCCATTAATATGAACAACACAAAAAATACGTCATAAAACTATAAATAAAAATCTATAAAATATTACAAATCAAGATTTTTTGTAGTAAATTGTAACAGAAGTCCTAAAACATCACCGAAAACCAGTCATGGCTAATTCCATGGATAGCTGTGAACAGACGCTGCCCCGAGAAGCTTTGGTCCACAGGTTGCGAATAGTGGAATGCTTCATATGGAGTAGCTGCAACGGCAATCGCAGAAAATCAGCGGTATCGAGCGGAGGGTCTCTGTGAGAGAAATAAAATGCCTATGATGGTCGATATGACAAGGCGAGTTGTTGGGGCCTTTAAATAACCAGTGGGCACCTGTTCCCGCGGCGATCGATCCTTTGGATTCGAACGAGCTTGCTCACCTACAGGAGCTTGACGAGGATCGCCACCTCCACATGAAAATGTGGCTACAAGAACAAAAGTCATGTCCTTATATCGAAAGGATTTGAGTATTGTAAAGATGAAAATCGGAACTCGTCCTCACCGCCATCTGCAGGAATTTGGTGATTCCATATTAATCTCCTCAAGTTGCCATTAAATGGCACAAACAATCTGGGGCCCCGGCACGGCATGACTATGAACGTCACACAGGTTGGAACTCTGAGTTCCGATTTGTATGGTATTGTTGTTGTTGAGAAAAAGGTTTAGCGAGAGGCCGGGCAGCGCAGCCGGTTGTACGCACCGGACTGACCCGAAGGACTCGCTCATCGGGAAGGGCGGCCGCCTCAGTGTTCGTGTTTTTTTCCTCATGGGAGAGGCACATCCCGGAGTGCCTTCTCCGCATGCCAAGATTGAAAAAATCCCCGGACCCTGGTTCTGTTCGATTTGCCAGAACCTCCTCCATCAGCGGTCGGTGTCGGTGAGGTGTAACCGGTGCATGGAGTGGGTACATTTCCGATCTTGCCCTCGCCTTACATCAATCACTATGGGAGTATAGTCACACTGAATATGATGCAAGGTGCTGTGCGAAAAAAGACCCAGCCCCAAAAATGCCAGGCCAGTGCCGGGAAATGTATCATTTTTATACCCACCACCATAGGATGAAGTGTATACATATCTAGTCATTCCGTTTGTAAAACCTCGAAATATTGATCTGCGCCCTCATAAAGTATATATATTCTGGATCCTCTCGACTTTCTGATTCCATCTAGCCATGTCCGTCCGTCTGTCGAAATCACGATAGCGGTCGAACGCGTAAAGCTACCCGCTTGACATTTTGCACAGATACTTAATATTGACGTAGATCGTTGGGGATTGCAAATGGACCATATCGGTTCAGATTTGGATATAGCTCCCATATAAACCGATCTCCCGATTTGACTTCTTGAGCCCCTGGAATCCGCAATTTGTGTGTTCTGTTATGACTTCCAACATCTGTGTCAAGTACGGTTCAAATCGGTCTATAACCTGATACAACTCCCATATAAACCGATCTCCCGCTTTGACTTCTTGATCGCCTCGAAGCCACAAAGGCTCTAGTGACGCCTACATGGGGTCCATGGGGATAGCAGTCAGGTCCGGTACTGCCGAGATAGAGCTATACAATGTGTACATACCGCCGGTTAGTAGCTGTATCCCAATTAATGGCTAAGCTTACAACCCAGACATAAGTGTGTTAGGTTAGGTTGAAAAGAGGGTGCAGATATTAATCTGCCCCATGCCACTATAGACATACACTAAAGCCAAAAATCCGCTTGTTGTACGGTCTAGACTAAATAGTAACCTCGAATGTGAAAATCTAAGTTATGAATTCCGTCCTTCTTACAAAATCCTTAATTGTTTTCCATGCCACACCCCTAAGTTGGTTCATGTCATGTGGTGCACTCATCGCCCATGCCCTTAACTCGAATTGTGTCGACCCGAAAGGCTTCGGTGTAGCAGCTCGCCAAATAAATCCATTGCATCCCTGATTTCCTGAGTGACGTATCCTGGCGAGCCGTAATTTCTTTGGCATCAGACCACTTCCCCATAATTCTCACCATCGACCGACCACCCGACTTCATAACCTCTGAGCGCCGGATGTTTATCAATCAGAAGAAGGCCGATTGGGCTAGCTTCAGAGAGTACATCAATCGCCGCTTCAGTGAACTGACACCCCCTCGGATGTGCTTGTTGCCAAGAGGAAATTCCGAGACATCATTAACGCAGCAACCGCTTGCTTTATACCCGCCTGTCGACCGCCCTAATTTCCTGGCGCAGGCAGTGGCACTCGCAGACGAGCGTGTTGGAAATTAGTTGTACGGACCCCACAAACCGCAGAATCAGCGGCCTGAATCTGGAAATAAACAGGGTAGTCATCGAACATAAGCGGAATTTGTGGCTGGAACACTTGGAGCAATGTAATCTAGGCACCGGTTTAGGCAAGCTGTGGTCTACTGTTAAGTCACTCTCGAAACCAGTAGACGGGATGACAGGACCACAGTTACTTTTGGCGATGTAACCGTGACTTCTTGCTCCGCAAGAATTTTCCTGTAACTCGTAATAGGTCATTATTTTTGGAAGAGAAATTTAAGTCACTCAGACCACCTCCTCATAGTTCTCACCATCGACCGACCACCCGACTTCATAACCTCTGAGCGCCGGATGTTTATCAATCAGAAGAAGGCCGATTGGGCTAGCTTCAGAGAGTACATCAATCGCCGCTTCAGTGAACTGACATCCCCTCGGATGTGCTTGTTGCCAAGAGGAAATTCCGAGACATCATTAACGCAGCAACCGCTTGCTTTATACCCGCCTGTCGACCGGCCTAATTTCCTGGCGCAGGCAGTGGCACTCGCAGACAAACGTGTTGGGAATTAGTTGTACGGACCCCACAAACCCCAGAATCAGCGGCCTGAATCTGGAAATAAACAGGGTAGTCAACGAACATAAGCGGAATTTGTGGCTGGAGTACTTGGAGCAATGTAACCTAGGCACCGGTTTAGGCAAGCTGTGGTCTACTGTTAAGTCACTCTCGAAACCAGTAGACGGGATGATAGGACCACAGTTACTTTTGGCGATGTAATCGTGACTTCTTGCTCCGCAAGAATTTTCCTGTAACTCGTAATTGGTCATTATTTTTGGAAGAGAAATTTAAGTCACTCAAGGATAGCGCGATAGAGGTACCCACTAGGCGGTTGATGATCTACGTTTGTTTCCAGTGGAGCGGCAGATCTAGATCCCGGGAGTAGGCTTAGAATGGACTTCAAAGACCTATCTGATGCAGTGGCTGCTACTGAAACCTTAACTGGTGGAGCGGCTGCTTCACTAGCCGACAGACGACTGGTCAGCAGGGGCTTTTGACTAAGACACCTGCCGAACATATTCTTTCTTCGCACTCCTATAATTTGCCTAGGCCATCGGTCTTTCCCGGCAAACCAACACGCTCTTTAAGAGATTGGAGTAATAAAAGATACATCGCTCTCAGGGTTATTGAGAGGCTTGGTGCGAAGACTTTCACTAATAGGGATAGAGACTCCCTAAAACGGGCTCGCGAATTCGCTGTACAGGCTACCTTAAAGACTACACGTCTAGATTCGGAAAGTGCACCGCAGTCAGCCAAAAGGCTGGGGTCACCTGGAGGGCATACCATTCCTAAAAGAACTAGCCCGAACAATAGTAAGATGGGTCCAAGGTCCTTTGCTAATGTCTCTAGGGACGGTTTGGTGATGGCAGTTGACGACAAGAGAGAAGAACAGGTCTGCATACGTAGGAATAATTGGAGTGGGATAATCAATGGACTGTCATCAGTATACTCCGATGTCCTTGCGGAATTTCCTGGGTCTTCTCCAGTTTTTGACGATACAGGCTGATATCGGGGCCGATATAAACTAATTGCCTTCGGGGATCAACGCTTAAAATATATCGTTGTGCTTTAAAAAAGATTGGTGAGATCTAGCTAGGTGCAGCACTAGACTTAGACAAGAAGAAAGATATTCCTTCTCGACCAAAGGCGCATGCTTGGATACTTGGAAGACTAAATCATTACTTGGGAATGTAATCCCATTCTTTCAACCACCGACTGGAAGATTGGATGAGGCTGATAGTGACTGGAGACATGCAGTATTCGTACTAAACTCCGGCTGTCTCGCAGACCTCAACAAGTCTGAAGGGGTTGTATTCTACGGATTCAACAAGTTAAAATTGAAGGTCTATAGAAGCGGTGGGGTTGGAATCAGGGGACGACTCAGAAGTTGTTGCTGAACACGTGCCCGAGGAACTATCGACTACATCGCTATGGTCTGGCCGATTGCAGGAGACTGAAAATCCCCCTGCCACAATCGAGACATCGAAATGGGACCCGACAAGCCTTGTGGGTGGGCCAGCAGGAAAGGGCGGAACTCAATACTTCGACAGCAGCAGCTAGTGAAGCACCAATGGAGGAAACGACCACACCGTAGGTGTCCAGTGTCCTGAGGAAGAGTGGTTCCACTACTTTCTGCGTACAGAAGCTCATCATTACAAGATCTAACGAATCTTGTGAGGATGAACTCCTGGCGAAATCAGAAGACGAGGCTAATACAACAGTGGTGGAGGTTCTGAGTCCTGATTATGGTACGGTTCCAACAGATAAATTTCCACCATTGTAAGGCCGCTTTGGCGGTACTAAAGGTCCGCCTGATGGCAGGGGGATTCGTCGTGGTTCTTATGTAGGAACCATGGGTGTGTGGAGGAATAGTTCGTGAACTAAGAATTCCGGGATTTAAACTACTCAAGGGTACGGGGAATGGGAGACACAGAACCAGTATTCTCGCAAAGAGTAATCTAAATGTTTTTCTTCTTCCATCGCTAAGCACTGAAGATTTTGTAGTACCCAGCCTTGAAATAAACAAGTCTCATTACTGGCTGGATCTCTATATATGACACACGATTCAGAGATGCCGCCTTTATTACTAGGAACAGGCAGGAGGTACTAGATATCACCTTTGTATCGGAACATATAAGTGGAAGAATATGCGACTGGTGTTGGATGACACACAGCTTCTCTGATCATCGTTACATTAGTTTCAGCCTTGGAGAAAATACTGCAGAAGTGGTCCCACGGCTAAACAGAAAAAGGGGGATTGGGATAAACTTCAACACAAATTCTGCACGTCTATCCCTTCTAGACCAGAAAAGGAAGTGGCAACTGCGGAGGATATAGACATAGTGGTCAAGCGGATCATGAAGGCCCTGAATGTCTCGCTTGCCACGTAAGGGGAAAGTTTCCCAGCACTCTAAGAGATATACTTCAGGAAGCTCTACGTGCAACAGCAAAGTGGGCTACCGAAAGTGGTCTGGGTATAAATCCGTGCAGAAGTAGTTCTTTTCAGTAGGAGATACAGTGGAACCCGTCGCCTACAGTGGAACCTGACTCCTTGGGTGGAAAGAATGTTCCATTTACAGAAAGTGCAAAATACCTGGGTGTTTTTCTGGACAGGAAATTGAACTTCATATCTAACATTTTGGAAAGGGAAAGAAAGGCAACTCTTGCCCTATACACCTGTAAGAGAGCCATTGGCAAAAGTTGGGGTTTCGACTGCGTATGACGCATTGGGTATATACTGCAGTTGTCAGACCTATATTGCTATACGGTGTTGTGGTCTGGTGGACGGCCCTACCTACTGCCCAATACTTAACCGGATCCAAAGGATGGTTTGTTTGTGCATCACAGCCGCACTGAGGACCACACTATCTGAGGCACTGAATTTTTTACTACATCTTATGGGGTGTACTCTAAAGATCTAGAACTGGTCATATCGAAAAGGTTACCCGACCACTGCAGTGTTTATCAAGCGGAGATCCTTGAAATTAAGAAAGTGGTTGAATTGCTAAGATATAATGTCATTAAGACGATTGGCATAAATATCTTCTCATACAGCCAGGCAGCCATTAAATACCCGGAGAACGTATTTCTGAACACAAAAACCGCCCTCGATAGTCGCAGATCTCTCAACGAAATGGTTGAACAGTTCAAAATTCACCAGTTCTGGGTGCCAGGCCACAGAGATATCCCAGGGAATTGTAAAGCGGACGAGCTTGCAAGACTAAGAACTACCCTTCACATTCCAGGGATACTGGAATCTGTGGATATGCCTCTAGCGACATGTAAGCTAAGTTTTCAGGACCAGGCCCGAAGGACAACGAATGAGAGATGGTCACAAAGAGGGGGGCTGTGAGCATTCCAGAATAGACTGCCACTTAAACCTAACCTAACCTAACCCATCCGAGGAGATGCGATAGGGTGTTCAACCGTCAATTTATTGTGCATCCCTAGAGTGACAGGACAAGGAGTAAAGCCATTCGCCGCATCCGTGTTCTCTGAGCCCATGAACAGCCTTCACAATTTAACGTGGGCGAAGTTACAAATATCATCCGTGGCGCCAAATCATTTAAGGCGGTGGGCCCCGACGGAAACTCTGCACTGATGCTGAAGAATCTGGATTTACCTGGAGTTGAGTACCTTACAACTGTCCTCAACATGTCTTTGAACACTCTTATAGTTTCCGATGTCAGGAAAATGGGCAGAGTGAACCCGCTACTGAAGCCTGGAAAGGACCCGGGTATGGGTGGAGTCGTACAGATTTTTGGTCTGGCTGACCAAACTATTTGAGGACATCGTCAACACCTCCCTCCATCCAGGCCTACAACGCTGGTTGCCAGTCACTTGTGGAATCCGGCACTGTTTAACCTCTATCTATCCTCAATTCCATCCCTCCAGACGGCATAGAGATCGTATAATTTGCCGCCGATTGTACGATCATGGCATCAGGCCCCCCACCTATTGTTGACATCTGCAACAGGTTGAACGTCTACCTCAACCAACTTGCCTCATATTTCGCTGCAAGAAATCTGAAGATATCTGCCACCAAATCTTCAGCCACATTGTTCACTACAAATACGCGTAAGGTGAATGCCGAGCTAACTGTCATGGTCGACGGAGAAATGATTCTGACCATCAAGTGTCCCAAAATACTGGGTGTCACATTTGACAGCTCTTACACATTCTCCCCACATGCCACAGCAATTTGCAATAAAGTCAAAAGTAGAAACAAGGTTCTCAAGTCACTTGCAGGCAGCACTTGGGGTGCAGAAAAAGAAACCTTGTTGACCTCTTACAAAGCAATTGGCCGGTCTGTGGTAAGTTATGCAGTGCCAGTGTGGTCTCGTCAGCTCTATGACACGCAACGCTACAAGAGAAAACCTCTAGATGAAGTGGCATATCATGCGGGTCTAAACAAAATTCATGCAGACATGGTAACAGATGCGGTAAATAGCTACCGGGTGAATGTGGTTCTTGAAGAATGACCGCCTCCAGAAATTTACCTCCCCCTGCTTAATTACGTTCCGTCAGATGCAGCCGCCTCAATTACTACAGAGCAAGGATAGATGCAGACGTGCAAGATGTCAACAGAATCAAAGAAAGATAGAACACAACAAACTGCTACAACAACGAGCTTGCTCACCTTCAGTAGATGAACGAGGATCGCTACCTCCATATGCGAATGTGGCTGCAAAAACAACAACAACAATCTGGAGCCTAATTCTTCCATCCGTTATCGTGCAAGTCTTTGTAAATACTTACATACCTAAACTAGCTGAACCGGGCCCGCTCCTCTGCGCCTTCTTTTACTTTATATGGAACAAAATTATCTTTTGAATATTTATTTTCGGCAATTAAAGAGTTTTTAGTGAAATGCCTACTACAAAAAAGAGTATGTGCATATCGCTTGACTAACAGTATGACAATATAATGCCTTTATCTGAACCCCATAGAGTACATCTAACACCCCGTTTAGGTGTTAGATGTACTCCATTCTTAAAAGACTTTATTTCAGCCCGATATTGTCATGATGTCCGATTTAGTGGTGTTTTTGGGTGTGAGGTGGTCCCCCAGACACTTGGCCCTGAAAAAATATCAGCATCGTGCTCTTCTCGCAAATACCATTTATTTAAACCCCAAATTGCTGTTGGTTTATAGAGAGTTTAGGATGAGGCATCCCCCAAACAATTGGCCCCAAAATTGATTATCAAGTTCGTTTTCTGATTTCAAATACCTTTCCTTTGAGGCACATATTGCCATGGTCGGTAAATTTTTACCCTTATGGAAGGAGTTTTGGGGAATACATGGTCTCGAATTTGGATATTTGTATTCTAGTTCCAAATACCTTTAGTTGAGCCCCATATAGTGATGGTTAGTAAATAAATTGGTCCCGAAAGTGGGTATCAATTTCCTGTTCTACTCCCCAGTACCTTTCATTTGAGCCCCACATTGACATGGTCGGTAAATATGCCCGATTTAGGCGTATTTTGTGGAGTGGGGTGGTTTTCCAAACACAGCCCTAAAAATACATCGGTACCGGCTCTATTCTCATATATCAATATACCATTTATTTGAACCCCATTCTGCCATTAGCCCTCAAATTCATTTTCTAACCCCAAACCCGTTTTGCAAAAGTCAAATATGTCCGGTTTGGGGTATGGGCCCTAAAAACTATCAATATCGCGCTCCACTGTCTTGAAGACCCAAATTGTCTTGGTAAGCAAATACGTCCTATTTGGGGATTGTTATGGTTATGGCACGTCCCCAGGCCAGTTGGCAGTGAGCCCCATATTTCCATAGTCGGTACACATGACCAGTTTGGGGGGTGGTTTGTGGGATGGGGCGCCCAGTGACTCGGCCTTGAAAATATATATCAGATTCGTGTTCTACTCTAAAATAACTCTTATTTGAGCCCCATATTGCGATGGTAAGCAAATACCTCCTATTTGGATGGTGTTATGGGGGTAGGGTGGCCCCATAGACACTTTTTACCGAATATTGATTCGTGCTTTACTCTCAAATACATTTCATTTCGGCCCCATATTGCTATGGTTGTAAATTTGTCCTTTTTGGGGGGTGTTTTTGGGAAGAGGCGGCCCCAAAAATATTTGGTACCACATTTGGATATCAGATTCTTGTTCTACACTCAAATACCTTTCATTTAAGCCCCATATGGCCATGGTCAGTATTCTACTCCCGAATACCTTTCATTTGAGTCCCATATTGCCCCGATCGGTACACTTCTATTTTTGGGTGGTACTTTTAGGGTAAAGGGGAGAGTTCGCCCCCCTTGAGATATCAAAGAATTATATAGCCTATTGCTCCTTCCGGACCACTCCCCACAATCCGTGAAAATTGGAAAGAAATCGGTTCAGCCGTTTTTGAGTCTATACGGAAAAAACACATTTACAAACCCACAAACAATCAAATAAACTAACACACAAACAAACACAAATTCGTTTTTATATATGTACTAGCTGAACCGGGCCCGCTCCGCTGCGTCTTCTTTTACTGTACATGGAACAAAAGTTTCCTTGGAATATTTATTTTCGACAATTAAAGAGCTTTTAGTGGAATACCATGGTACGAAAATAGTATATCGCTTGGCTAAAAAGTTGAACAATATAAGTGCCTTTATCTGAATCCCATATGATCTTTATTGTCCACGAATTTAAGTTTGGATGTAAGGTGTACTCCATTTTTAAAACACTTTATTTCAGCCCGATATTCTCAAGTTGTCTGATTTAGGGGTGTTTTCGGGGGTGAAGTTGTCCCCAAGATACTTGGTTCTGAAAAAATATTAGCATCGTGGCATTCTTTTAAATACCATTTTGGGAAAGGGGTAGACCCCCAGAAAATTGGTCTCGAAAGTGGATATCAATTCTTGCTCTACCCCCCAATACCTTTGATTTAAACTTCACATTGACATGATTGGTAAATATGCACGATTTAGGGGTGTTTTGTGGATTGGGATGGTCCCCCAAACACTAAGCTCGGAAAATATATCAGCAACGTGCTCTATTCTCATATATTTATATATCATTTATTTGAACCCCATATTGCCATTGCCCTCAAAATTGGATATCAAATTCGTTTTCTAATCTCATTTAAACTCCATATTGCAAAAGTCAGCAAATATGTTCGGTTTGGGGTATTGGCCCTAAAAACTATGAATATTTAGTTCCACTCTCTTTAGGACCCAAATTGTCTTTGTGAGCAAATACGTCCTATTTGGGGTTGTTATGGTGGTGGGACATCCACTAGACAGTTGATCCCTAATGTTGATATCAGATCCGAAGTCTACTCCCACATACGTTTAATTTGAGCCCCATATTTCCATAGTCGCCTCATATTTCCATTTGAGCCCCATATTTCCAAATTACCGGCGTGGGGGTGTTTTGGGGGATGGATTCGTGTTTCACTTTAAAAACCCTCTTATTTCAGCCTCACATTGCAATAGTCAGAAAATACTTCCTATTTGGGTGGTGTTGTGGGGATGGCGTGGCCACATAGACACTTTGCATATTAGATTCGTATTCTACTCGCAAATACCTTTCATTTGAGTCCCATATTGCCATGGTCGGTAAATATGTCCGATTTAGGGGTGTTTTGGGGTGGTCCCCCTAACACTAGGTCCGACAATTGGATATCAGATACGTTTTCTTATCCTTAATACCTTTCATTGGAGTCCCATATTGTCGTAATTGGTCAAAATATATGTTTGGTAGGTTTTAGGGTGGGGCGGTCCCCCTAGGTACCCCATCCGAAATTTGGATACCAAAATTTTTATTTTTAGGGTACTATATGAGAGCACACAAAATTTCGCTTAAATCGCACCACCCATCTCCGAGATCTGGCGTTTCTGAAAATTAGGGTAAGAGGGAGGGTCCGCTCCCCCTTCAGATATCAAAAAATGTAGTACCATATTTTCACCACGGGGTCATTATGCACCATCTGTAAATATTTCAAGAAAATCGGTTTAGCCGTGTCTGAGTCTATAAGGAACACACAAACATACAAACAAACCAACAAACAAATCTACAAACAAACACAAATTGATTTTTATATATAAGAAGATGTAGATAGCTAAACCCGGCCCGCTTCGCTGCGCATCCTTTTACACCATATGAATTATAACTTTTTTTTCAATTACTCATTTTTGCATTCGCTAAGTTACGTATATATTTAGCGGCCATGTTTTTATAGAACTTTTAGACTACTGTGGAAGCTTGTCCCAGGGTAGGAGGGTTAAAAAATCAAACCGAAAACAGTCAAAGGTTAGTTACTTTATTTTATTTATTCGAAGACAACAGACAACTTGTCAAAACAGTAGTGAAAAGTATATGGTCGACTTTGAACACACTCTACTGTACCTTTCGCTCTCTTTTTCTTTGTCCGGGTTTGGCTATTCAAATAATTTCTCCCAATAAATGGCGCTGAATTTGTTGTTGGTGATGTTCGCTGTTGATTCCCATCACATTGTCATAATTTTGTCCATTTTAAAATTCAATCGAATTTCCAACGGTGACATAAGATAGGCCGACGCCTATCTAGCACCGAAGATGGTTATCCACCTTTGTCTATGCTTTGGGGGTACGGCGGCAGTGTCCTGTTATGTCATTATATGAGCAGAATAAAGATATCATATTCGCAGTCCCCCACCTTATACTTTGAATTTAAACCCATATTGCCATAATTGGTGTATACACTTCACTTATGAATGACGCACTTCACTTAAAAATATCTACCACTTGATCCCTCTCATTGTTTTAATGGGCCAAAAAAACTATTGGAGGCGATTTTAGGAGACAAAGCACCACCTAGATTCTTGGACACAAAGTTTGATGTCATATTCGTAATCTGTTACCAAATGCTTTTAATTTGAGGTTCATCTAGCTACGATCGAATTAAATTCCCATATGAGGGTGGGGCAACCCACAATTACTTGGACCTCATTTTTTATGCCATATGCCAAAGTTTGGGGGAGTTTTTGGGGTTGGACGCCCCCTCGCACACTTCATCCCAATTTTGAATACCATATTCGTTTTCTACTCCCCAATACCTTTCATTTGATACCCATATAGTCCCTATCGGTCCACTTTTGATTTTAGGTGGTGTTTTTGGGGTAACGGGAGAGGGTCCGCCCCCTTCCAATATCAACAAACTAAAAAGCTTTTTCCTCCTTTCTGACCATTTTCGTAATCTACACCCAAACACATTTCATTCGAGTCATTATTGTCGTTATCGTCCAATAAACCTATTTTAGGGGGTTTTGGGGTCGTGGCGGCTCCCCAGTTACTTGGATCCAATTATTAATAAGAAATTCGTAGTCTACTCCTGAATACCTTTCATTTGAATCCCATAATGTCCCGATCGGTTCATTTTTATTTTGGGGTGGTACTTTTAGGGTAAGGGGGAGGGTCTGCCCCCCTACCGACATCAATAAATTATGTAGCGTATTGCTCCTTCCGGATCATTCCCCACAATCTATGAAAATTTGAAAGAAATCAGTTCAGCCGTTTTGGAGTCTATACGGAACAAACAAACAAACACACAAACAAACAAACAAACACAAATTCATTTGTATATATTATAGACTAGCTGAGCCCGGCCCGCTTTGCTGCGCCCGATTATGCTATGTTGGAGAGGGATACTTTAAATTTGAAAATTGCTGCGTAATTGTAGTAGAAAATGTATTCTACACTCAAGTACCTCTTATTTAAACCCCACATTGCAATGGTAAGTAAAAGTCCTTCTTGGGCTGTGGTGGACCTCCAGAGACTTGGTCCCATGGTGGGGTGACCCACAAAACACTTAGTTCCGTAATTGGATATCAGATTCGTTTTCTACTCTCAAATACATTTAATTTGAGTCCCATATTGTAGTGATTGTTCTATAAATCCATTTAGCGGGTTGTGGGGGTGGAGGCCCTCCTAGATTTTTTAGGTTGCTGAAAGTATGCAAACAAAATTTCGCAAACTTAAATCGCCCTACCTACTATATTTTCACTACGGGTCTATAATGCACCATCTTTGAAAATTTCAAGAAAATCGGTTCAGCCGTTTTTGAGCGAACATACAAAGAAATCGACAAACAAACAAACAAAAATTAATTTTTATATATATAGATAGCTGAGCCCTGTCCGTATCGCTGTCCCTTCATTTGCACCACGCGGTAAATATGTTTCTTATTCTTACTCTTAAATTGTGACAGCATTTTAACTAATATGATTTTCTGCAAATCTGTTTTTTCTGTAGAATTCCTATACCCTCCACTATAGGATGGGGGTATATTAATTTCATCATTCTGTTTGTAACTACTTGAAATATTTGTCTGAGACCCCATAAAGTATATATATTCTTGATCGTCGTGACATTTTATGTCGATCTAGCCATGTCCGTCTGTCTGTCTGTCCGTCCGTCTGTCTGTCGAAAGCATGCTAACTTTCGAAGGAGTAAAGCTAGCCGCTTGAAATTTTGCACAAATACTTCTTATTAGTGTAGGTCGGTTGGTATTGTAAATGGACCATATCGGTCCATGTTTTGATATCACTGCCATATAAACCGATCTTGGGTCTTGACTTCTTGAGCCTCTAGAGAGCGCAATTCTTATCCGATTGGAAGAAATTTTGCACGACGTGTTTTGTTATGATATCCAACAACTCTGCCAAGGATGGCTCAAATTCGGTTCTTAACCTGATATAGCTGCCATATAAACCGATCTTGGGTCTTGAGTTCTTGAGCCTCTAGAGGGCGCAATTCTTATCCGATTGGAAGAAATTTTGCACGACGTGTTTTGTTATGATATCCAACAACTGTGCCAAGTATGGTTCAAATCGGTCCATAACCTGATATAGCTGTCATAAAAACCGATCCGGGTACTTGAATTCTTCAGCTTCCAGAGGGCGCAATTCCTATCCGTTTTGGCTAAAATTTAGCATGACGTATTTAATTATTTTACGTATTTTATTATAAAGTATGTATTTTAGACTTTCAACAACTGTGGCAAATAAGGTTCAAATAGGTTTATAACCTGATAGAGCTGCCTTATAAACCGATCTGGGATCTTGACCTCTTGAACCTCTAGAGGTCGCAATTATTATCCGATTTGCCTGAAATTTTGTTCGACGGATCCTCTCATGACCATCAATATACGTGTTTATTATGGTCTAAATCGGTCTATAGCCTGATACAACTCCCATATCAATCGATCTCTCTATTTTACTTCTTGAGCCCCCAAAGGGCGCAATTCTTATTCGAATTGGCTGACATTTTACACAGGTCTCCAACATGTAATAATATAATAAAAGCAGAGCAAATCTTTTCTTATATCCTTTTTTGCCTAAGAAGAGATGCCGGGAGAATAATAAATATAATAAAAGCAATAATAATATAATAAAAGCAGAGCAAATCTTTTCTTATATCCTTTTTTGCCTAAGAAGAGATGCCGGGAGAAGAACTCGGCAAATGCGATCCATGGTGGAGAGTATGTAAGATTCGGCCCGGCCGAACTTAGCACGCTTTTACTTGTTTTATTTAAGCCCCATTCTGCCATAGTCAGTAAATAAGCCTTTTCGGAGGGTGTCCTATTATGGGGTGGCCCCATAAACACTTTTTACCGAATATTGATATCAGATTCCTGTTTTAATTCCAAAGACCTTTCGTTTGAGCCCCATATTGCTATGGTCATAAATATGTCCTCTTTTTGGGAGGGGTGGACCCCCAGGGGGTGGTCCCATATTTGGATATCAGATTCGTTTTCTATTCGCAAATACCTTTCATTTGAGTCCCATATTGTCATGGTCGGTAAATATGTCCGATGTAGGGGTGTTTCGGGGGTTGGGGTGGTCCGCCTAACACTTAGTCCGACAATTGGATATCAGAAATTTTTTCTTTTCCTAAATATTGGAGTCCCATATTGTCGTGATATATATATGGTAGGTTTTAGGGTGGGGCTGCCACCTAGGTACCCCATCCGAAATTTGGATACCAAATTTTTATTTTTAGGGTACTATGAGAGCACAAAAAATTTCCACCCATCACCGAGATCTGGCGTTTCTGAAAATTAGGGTAAGGGAGAGGGTCCGCCCCCATTTCAGATATCAAAAAATGTAGTACCTTATTTTCACCACGGAATCATTATGCACCATCAGTGAAAATTTTATGAAGTTTGGTTCAGCCGTTTTTGAGTCTAACAAACAAACATACAAACCGACAAACAAACACAAATTGATTTTTATATGTATAAAAGAAGATGTCATTGTCAAATTATATAAAAGAATAGCGTGACTGTCTGACTGATCGTGGCCCAGCACAAACGGCTAAAGGTAGAATCATGAAATCTTGCACAAATTATGGTATTGGATCATAGGCACGGAACAAGACGCAATTTCGTGATATACATACGTTTAGGTACTAAAAAGTAACAAAAATACGAAATTGTGTGTTTTTTTTACCCAGCACGAACGGATAGGTCTAGAATTATGATTATGGGCTCAAATTAAGGAGCGTCACAAAGAAATAAGATATGGTGGCAAAAAATTTCCAAAATGGTACCGGAAGTGGGAGAAATAGTACGTGTAGTGCTGGAATTTATACTATTTGGCATTTTCTTTGTAAATTGAGCTAGAGCTCTGAATTTTGGAACTTATGTACACCATGGCAAACTTTATTGGATGAATAGAAGACTTTTTGGAAATTTCTACATTTAGGAACCAAAAATGTACGAAATGGGTGAGTTTTGTACAGGGCGGATGGATAGAGCTAAAATTGAGAAATTTGTCTTAAAAGATATCTACCAAAGAGGAAAAATTGCAAAAATAGTACTGGTAGGGAGATACCGTACGTAAAGTACAGCAATTGGTACCATTTGGTACTTTCTTTACACATGGAGCTAGATGTCTGAAATTTGGCATGTCGGTACAACTAGTTAATATATGATGAGTGACTAGATGATCTATTCACAATTCGAACATTTTGGTACCAAAATTGGTATCATTTGGTACTTTCTTTACACATGGAGCTAGAGGTCTGAAATTTGGCATGTCGGTACAACTAGGAAATATATGATGGGTGACCATATGATCTATTCACAATTCGAACATTTAGATACCAAAGTTGGTACCGTTTGGTATTTTCTTTATAGATGGAGCTACAGGACTGAAATTAGTTGGTACATCTAGGAAAAATATTGTGGGTGACAAAATGATCTATTTAAAATACGAATATTTTGGTACCAAATTGGTACCATTTGGTGCTTTCTTTATAGATGTAGCTACAGGTCTGAAATTTGGTATGTAGATACAACAAGGAAAAGAATGAAGGGTGACTAAACGATCTAATTAAAATACGAACATTTTGGTACCAAAATTGGTACCATCCGATAATTTCTTTATAGATCTAGCTAGAGATCTGAAATTTGGAATGTAGGGACAACGAGGAAAAATATGATGGGTGACTAAAGGATCAATTTAAAATTCATACATTGTTGTAGCAGCGAACGGGAACAGCTAGAACTAAGCATTTCGACAAACATTATCGCAGTCTTGACAAAAATACGACATGTGGAAGAAAACGTACTAATTATGGTGCAATTTGTACCTTGAAAGTATATATTGGGTGACTGGAAGATATTTATTATTCGTGTATTTAGTTACTCAAACGTTCATTACGGTGTTAGATAAAGCTCTCAAAATTGGGATACATCTATACCTTGCCGACAAGTTTTGAGCGATTGAAAGATTTGTTTTCTAAGTCGCACATTTAGGTACTAAGAAATACAAAATGGTACATTCTCTACGAATTGAGCTAGAGCACTTAAAATTTGGAATCGGGTTCACCTTGACATTAAATATATGGCGGCTAGAAGATTTGTTTTTAATTCGTGCATTTGGGAACTAAAATATACAAAATGGTACTTTCATTACAGAGTGATTAATCTAAGCTCTCAAAATTAGGATACGGCTATACCTTAACGAAGCGGACCGCCGGGATGCTAGTTGTAAATAAATACATTTATGAAAATAAAAATAATAATGTTTGTTTGTTTGTTTGTTTCTTCGTCTAAGTCTACACATTTGGAAACCCATGCTTTGAAAACTAAATAGTGTAACTGCAGAGTCTAGCTCCATAAAAATTCAATGTTGTTCGTTTTAGTACATAAATATACAAATATCAGAAATATCTTCTAGTCACTCAATATATACTGTCAAAGTGTAACTATTGGTTTGCCAAAAAAGTAATTGCTAATTTTTTGAAAGAAAGTAAATGCATTTTTAATAAAACTTAGAATGAACTTTAATCAAATATATTTTTTTTACACTTTTTTTCTAAAGCAAGCTAAAAGTAACAGCTGATAACTGACAGAAGAAAGAATGCAATTACAGAGTCACAAGCTGTGAAAAATTTTGTCAACGCCGACTATATGAAAAATCCGCAATTCCTTTTTGGGCAACCCAATATATCCCGAATTTCAGAGCACCAGCTCAATACATAAGAAAAGTGTCATTTTGTACGTTTTAATACCTAAAGAAAAAATTAAAAAAAAAATTTTAGTTGCCCACAATATACTGTCAAGGTGTAACTGCATTTCAAATTTTAGAGCTTTATCCCACTCTGCATAAGATTACCATTTTCTACGTTTTAGAAATTAAATGAACGAATTTCAAAAAATCTTCTATTTTGAACGTTTCGGTACCTATATGTACGATTTTCAAAAAAGTCTTCTAGTCGCCCAATATATGCTTTCTTCCACTCCTGGTACGATTTGTTAATTTGTAATTTTAATTTAATTTGTAATTTATTTATTTACACTCGCACAACAAGAATATAAAATTCTTATAATTAAAGTGCGGGTAATGTCTCCAACAATTGTACAATTAAAACTAAGAATCTATAGCTATACAATACATCACAGATTTTGAATGAATAACTTACGGAAAAAACTAACAATTGTGGCTTTGTAGATTTGAATTTAAAAGAAAACAAGTAAAAGCGTGCTAAGTTCGGCCGGTCCGAATCTTATATACCCTCCACCATGGATCGCATTTGTCAAGTTTTTTTCCCGACATCTCTTCTTAGGCAAAAAAGGATATAAGAAAAGATTTGCTCTGCTATTAGAGCGATATCAAGATATGGTCCGGTTCGGACCACAATTAAATTATATGTTGGAGATCTGTGTAAAATTTCAGCCAATTCGAATAAGAATTGCGCCCATTGGGGGCTCAAGAAGTAAAGTAGAGAGAACGATTTATATGGTAGCTGTATCGGGCAATAGACCGATTCAGACCATAATAAACACGTTTGTTGATGGTCATGAGAGGATCCGTCGTACAAAATTTCAGGCATATCGAATAATAATTGCGACCTCTAGGGATCAAGAAGTCAAGATCCCAGATCGGTTTATATGACAGCTATATCAGGTTATGAACCGATTTGAACCCTACTTGGCACAGTTGTTGGATATCATAATAAAATACTACGTACAAAATTTCATTCCAATCGGATAAGAATTGCGCCCTCTAGAGGCTCAAGAAGTCAAGACCCAAGATCGGTTTATATGGCAGCTATATCAGGTTATAAACCGATTTGAACCATACTTGGCACAGTTGTTGGATATCATAACAAAACACGTAGTGCACAATTTCATCCCAATCGGATAAGAATTGCGCACTCTAGAGGCTCAAGAAGTCAAGACCCAAGATCGGTTTATATGGCAGCTATATCAAAACATGGACCGATATGACCCATTTAGAATCCCAACCGACCTACACTAATAAGAAGTATTTGTGCAAAATTTCAAGCGGCTAGCTTTACTCCTTCGTCGTGCTTTCGACAGACGGACGGACAGACGGAAGGACATGGATAGATCGACATAAAATGTCGCGACGATCAAGAATATATATACTTTATGGGGTCTCAGACGAATATTTCGAGTAGTTAGAAACAGAATGATGAAATTAGTATACCCCCCATCCTATGGTGGAGGGTATAACAATTTCAATAGAAAAAAATTTTCCAGAAAAATCTTATTAGTTGAAATGTAAGAATACGAAACGTACTTTTCTCGTGGTGAAAATGAAGACACAGTTTTTTTTTGCTTGTTTGGGGATTCCTATGTGTGTGTTCCATATTGGCTCATACATTATGGACCCGTGGTGTAAATAGGATACTTAATTTTTTGAAGTTCACTAATTTTCAAAAACGCCAGATCTCGGAGTAAGGTAGGGCGATTAAAGATGAATTTTGTTTGCACACTAACAACGGCATAAAAATAATTAAAATCTGGGGTGGGGTGCCTAGGAGGGCCGCCCACCCCTAAAACCCGTCAAACGGATATATAGACCAATCACTACAACATAGGACTCAAATTAAAGATATTTGAGAGTAGAAAACGAATCTGATATCCAATTGTGCAACAAAGTGTTTCGTGGGTCATCCCACCCCGATAAAATCCCTCAAATCGGACATATTTACCGACCATGGCAATATGGATCTTAAAGGAAAGGCCTTTAGGAATAGAGCACGAAATTTCTCTTTTGGGGCCAAGTCTCTGGGGGACCACCATACTCCAAGAAGGACCTTTACTTACCATTGCAATGTGGGGTTTAAATAAGAGGTACTTGAGTGTAGAAAAATCCATAGGAATATTGGAATACATTTTCAACTACAATTACGCAGAATTTTTCAAATTTAGAGTACTCTTCTCCAACATAGCATAATCGGGCGCAGCAGAGCGGGCCGGGCACAGCTAGTCTATAATATATACAAATGAATTTGTGTTTGTTTGTTTGTATGTTTGTTTGTTTGTTTGTTTGTAAATTTGTTTGTTCCGTATAGACTCCAAAACGGCTGAACTGATTTCTTTCAAATTTTCACAGATTGTGGGAATGATCCGGAAGGAGCAATAGGCTATATAATTTATTGATATGGGATTCAAATGAAAGGTATTCAGGAGTAAACTACGAATTTCATATTAATAATTGGGTCCAAGTAACTGGGGGCTGCCACGACCCCACAACCCTCAAAATAGGTTTATTAGACGATAATGACAATATGGGACTCCAATGAAAGGTATTCGGGAGTAGATTACGAAAATGGCCAGGAAGGAGAAAAAGGCTTTTTAGTTTGTCGATATTGGAAGGGGTCGGACCCTCCCCCGTAATCCCAAAAACACCACTTAAAATCAAAAGTGGACCGATAGGGACAATATGGGTATCAAATGAAAGGTATAGGGATTTAGAATACGAATATGGTATTAAAAATTAGGATCAAGTATGCGAGGGGTCGTCCATCCTCAAACACTCCCCCAAACAAACATATTGGACGTAAATATCAATATGGGACTGAAATGAAATGTATTTGGGACTAGACTACGAATTTAACATAAAAAATGAGGTCCATGTAATTGGGGATCGCCCTACCCCCAAATGATAATATAATTCGATCATAGTTAGATGAGCCTCAAATGAAATGTATTTGATAGCAGATTACGAATATGACATTAAACTTTGTGTCCAAGAATCTAGGTGGTGCTTTACTTCCTAAAGTTGCCTCCAATAGTTTATTTGACCCATTAAAACAATGGGGGATCAAGTGATAGATATTATTACGTGGAGTGCGTTATTCAAGTTTGTGCTCATGTGGCAGATGGAGTAAGGCGCACAATTGTCCTACGGCCCCATCAAACGGCTGTATTCACCAATTATGACAATAAGGGGTTCAATTCAAAGTACAATATAAGTTTGTGGACTGCGAATATGAAATCTTTATTCTGCTCATATATCTAGCGGACCACATCACCTCAAAACAGTTGATCAGTTATAATGACCTAATGGGACACTGCGGCCATACCTCTAAAGTTATGACGTTCAGTGTGATAGGAGCAGTTGCAAATCTTAACGTCATGGTGGCCGCCATTTTTAGCTCATCGACAAGGAGCTTTCTTTCCTTAGATAAATCCAAACAATGTGCTGCTGGGCGATACTTTCATGATTTAAAGTTTTACACGGTTTAATTACTAAGAACTGTCGCCACCGCACCTAATATTAGTTCTTTACCACTGAGAATCGCTTAATATGGCAATTTGATTTGATTTTAAAAGGCTAAATTATGACCATTCAACAGGTAGCCATATAGTCAGTTATAGACAACTACCACTTGATCAATGCCTATAACCTTGATAAGCCGCTCCAAGCGAGTAGCAGAAAAGCTCTAACAGATGGGAGAAATGTCAAATTCTCAGTCGTTTACATTTGTTTGCACAAGGATCGGGGGCAACATGGAACGGAAAACTTTTAAGTTATTTTATTAACATTTTGGGTAATTAAGTCTAAACCTTTCTCTTATAGATGACAGCGCTAACATTTGGAAAAGCGTCATCTGTTTGCAAATGTATCAACTGAATAGAGACGCCACCACGAACAGAGAGAAGACAGATTTCCCCATAGATAAAAATTTATTTAGTAGAGTGGGAATATCCAAGTTTGTGTTTAACTGTTAGAAGGCAAGGCTCAACAAACGTACACAGAATCAGAGCTATTGGGGAGTTGGTTACGTAACAGAGGTGACACTTTTCTACGCTTTGAAAGCGAAAGCGCAGTGGAGCGGGTTTGATTGAAAATTTAGCTCAAATATAACAAGCCCCTTTTTATACCCACCACCGAAGGATGGGGGTATATTCATTTTGTCATTCCGTTTGCAAAACATCGAAATATCCATCTCCGACCCTATAAAGTATATATATTCTTGATCAGCGTAAAAATCTAAGACGATCTAGACATGTCCGTCCGTCTGTCCGTCTGTCTGTTGAAATCACGCTACAGTCTTCAAAAATACAGATATTGAGCTGAAATTTTGCACAGAGTATTTTTTTGTCCATAAGCAGGTTAAGTTCGAAGATGAGCTATATCGGACTATATCTTGATATAACCCCCATATAGACCGATCCGCCGATATGGGGTCTTTGGCCCATAAAAGCCACATTTCTTATCCGATTTTGCTGAAATTTGGGACAGGGAGTTATGTTAGACCCTTCGACACCCTTCGTCAATTTGGCCCAGATCGGTCCAAATTTGGATATAGCTGCCATATAGACCGATCCTCAGATTTTGGATCTTATGTCCTTAAAAGCCACATTTATTATCCTATGTTGCTGAAATTTGGGACAGTGAGTTATGTTAGGCTCCTCGACATCCTCCGTCAATTTGGATATAGCTGCCATATAGACCGATCTCTCGATTTAAGGGTATTTTCCCATAAAAGGCGCATTTATTATCCGATGTCGCCGAAATTTGGGACAGTGAGTTATATTTGGCCCTTCGACATCCTTCGTCAATTTGGATCAGATCGGACCAGATGTGGATATAGCTGTCATATAGACCGATCCTCCGATTGAGGGTCTTAGGCCCATACAAGGCGAATTTATTGTCCGATGTCGCCGAAATTTGGTACATTGAGTTAGGTTAAATCCCTTGACATAGTTCTACATTATGGCACAGATCGGTCAAGATTTGGATATAGCTGCCATATAGACCGATCTCTCGGTTTTAGGTTTTGGAGCTAGAAAAAGCGCATTTATTGTCCGATGTCGCCGCAATTTGGGACAGTGAGTTGTGTTGGGCCCTTCGACATCCTTTTTATACCCTCCACCATAAGATGGGGGGTATACTAATTTCGTCATTCTGATTGTAACTACTCGAAATATTCGTCTGAGACCCCATAAAGTATATATATTCTTGATCGTCGTGAAATTTTATGCCGATCTAGCCATGTCCGTCCGTCCGTCTGTCCGTCCGTCCGTCCGTCCGTCCGTCCGTCTGTCTGTCGAAAGCACGCTAACTTCCGAAGGAGTAAAGCTAGCCGCTTGAAATTTTGCACAAATACTTTTTAGGTCGTAGGTCGGTTGGTATTGTAAATGGGCCATATCGGTCCATGTTTTGATATACCTGCCATATAAACCGATCTTGGGTCTTGACTTCTTGAGCCTCTAGAGTGCGCAATTCTTATCCGATTGGGATGAAATTTTGCACGACGTGTTTTGTTATGACATCCAACAACTGTGCCAAGTATGGTTCAAATCGGTCCATAACCTGATATAGCTGCCATATAAACCGATCTTGGGTCTTGACTTCTTCAGCCTCTAGAGTGCAAAATTCTTATCCGATTGGAATGAAATTTTGCACGACGTGTTTTGTTATGATATCCAACAACTGTGCCAAGTATGGTTCAAATCGGTCCATATCCTGATATAGCTGCCATATACACCGATCTGGGGTTTTGACTTCTTGAGCCTCTAGAGTGCGCAATTCTTATCCGATTGGAATGAAATTTTGCACGATGTGTTTCGTTACGATATCCAACAACTGTGCCAAGTATGGTTCAAATCGGTTCATAACCTTATATAGCTGTCATATAAACCGATCTTGGGTCTTGACTTCTTGAGCCTCTAGAGGGCGCAATTCTTATCCAATTTGAATGAATTTTGGCACGTAGTATTTTGTTATGATATCCAACAACTGTGCCAAATATGGTTCAAATCGGTTCATAACCTGATATAGCTGCCATATAAACCGATCTGGGATCTTGACTTCTTGAGCCTCTAGAGGTCGCAATTATTATCCGATTTGCCTGAAATTTTGTACGACGGATTCTCTCATGACCATTAACATACGTGTTTATTATGGTCTGAATCGGTATATAGCCCGATATAGCTCCCATATAAATCGATCTCTCTATTTTACTTCTTGAGCCCCCAAAGAGCGCAATTCTTATTCGAATTGGCTGACATTTTACACAGGTCTCCAACATATAATTTAATTGTGGTCCGAACCGGACCATATCTTGATATCGCTCTAATAGCAGAGCAAATCTTTTCTTATATCCTTTTTTTGCCTAAGAAGAGATGCCGGGAAAAGAACTCGACAAATGCGATCCATGGTGGAGGGTATATAAGATTCGGCCCGGCCGAACTTAGCACGCTTTTACTTGTTCAATTTCACTTAGATCGATCAAGATTTGGATATAGCTGCCATGTTGTATATCGTTCAGATCGGTTTATTTTTAGATATAGCTACTAAAAAGACCAATATTTTGTTATACATAATTGAACATTGACTTGTACTTATTAGTATTTGGTCCAAATCGGATCATATTTCGATATAACTGCTGTTGGACAAAAGGTATGCAAATTTCACTGGATTTTGATGAAAAGTGATTTACATATATATCCGAGGTGGTGGGTATCCAAAGTTTGGCCCGGCCGAACTTAACGCCTTTTTACTTGTTTATAGTCGAGCTCAAGTGGCGTGCCGATAAGCACACATTTTTTTCGTTGACATTCAATTCGTTCGCCAAGTCATTGAAAACAGCTGATTTTATAAAGGGACAATAGCTGTTTTCAATGACTTGGCAAACAAATCGAGTGACAACAAGTAAAAGCTTGAAGAATTCGGCCGGGCCGAATCATATATTGGGTTGCCCAAAAAGTAATTGCGGATTTTTTAAAAGAAAGTAAATGCATTTTTTATAAAACTTAGAATGAACTTTAATCAAATATACTTTTTTTACAGTTTTTTTCTAAAGCAAGCTAAAAGTAACAGCTGATAACTGACAGAAGAAAGAATGCAATTACAGAGTCACAAGCTTTGAAAAAATTTGTCAACGCCGACTATATGAAAAATCCGCAATTACTTTTTGGGCATCCCAATATATTCATGGTAGAGAGCATGGATCTCATTTGTAATTTTTTTGCTCGATATTTCTTTATAGGCAAACAAAGGATAATGGATAAAAATTGCAAAGCTATTGGAGCTATTTCAAGTTATCAACCGATTCGGACCATGCTTGGATATGCTGTTGGAGTAAAAGTAATTGTGCAAAATGTCAACCAAAATTGAATAAGAATTGAGCCCTATAGTGGCTCAAGAATTAAAATCGGGAGATCGGTTCATATGGGAGCTATATCAGGTTACGGACCCATTCAGACCATATTTGACACGTATGTGGAAGGACGTAGGAGAAGTCGTTAAAATAATGTTAGGCCAAATCGCATAAGAATTGCGCCCTCTAGAGGCTCAAGGAGTCAAATTAGGAGATCGGTTTATATGGGAGCTATATCAAGTTTTAAATCGGTTGGAAACATACTTAGCACAGATGTTGGAAGTCATAACAAAATATTTTATACAATATTTGAGACAAATCGGATAAGAGTTGAGGCGTTTAGGGGCTCAAGAGGTCAAGATTCAAGATCGGTTTATATGGCAGCTATATCAAAACATAGGCCAATATTACTATGGCCCATTTAAATCCCAACTGACCTACACTAATAGGAAGTATTTGTGCAAAATTTCATGCGCCTAGCTTTATCCATTCGAAAGTTAGCGTGCTTTCGGCAGATGGACGGACCGACATGGCTAAATCGACTTTGAATGTCGAGACGATCAAAAATATAAATATATATTCTTTGTTGGGTCTCAAATGAATATTTCGATGCTTAACAAACGGAATGACGAAATTAGTTTATGATGGAGGGTATAAAAAGAAAAAAAAAACAAATTTAGTGGTCTAAGCCGTAAGTTTTTATACTGAATTCTTAAATGGATAATGATTGTCGCAACTATTATTGAAGGAATATCCAGTGCTCAAATTTGTTTCTGATACTTTTGGCATTGGTAAGCCTATGATGCTGATCCATGCGCAACGGTGACATTAGATAGGCCGACAAAAGTGGAAATTCAATTGAATTTAAAAACAGAGCAAATGATGACAATGTGATGGGAATCAACAGCGAGCATCACCAACAACAAACTCAGGGCCATCTATTGCGAGAAAATATTTGAATAGCCAATTAAGCGCGGACAAAAAAAGGAGCGCGAGGGGTACAGGAGAGTGTGTTCAAAGTTGATCATATGCTTTTCACTACTGTTTTGACATGTTGTCTGTCCTTCGAATAAATAAAATGATAGAACTAACCTTTGACTGTTTTCGGTATTATTTTTTTAACCCTCCTACCCTGGAGCAAGCTTCCACAATAGTACAAAAGTTCTATAAAAACATGGCCGCAAAATATATACGTAACTTAGTGAATGCAAGGAAGAGTAAATGAAAAGAAAGTTATAATTCATATGGTGTAAAAGAAAGAGCAGCGAAACGGGCCGGGTTCAGCTCGTCTATATATATATATAACAAGTAAAAGAGTGCGAATCTTATATACCCTCCACCATGGATCGCATTTGTCGAGTTCTTTTCCCGGCATCTCTTCTTAGGAAAAAAAGGATATAAGAAAAGATTTGCTCTGCTATTAGAGCGATATTAAGATATGGCCCGGTTTGGACCACAATTAAATTATATTTATGTTGGAGACCTGTGTAAAATGTCAGCCAATTCGAATAAGAATTGCGCCCTTTGTGGGCTCAAGAAGTAGAATAGAGAGATGGATTTATATGGGATCTGTATCGGGCTATAGACCGATTCAGACCACAATAAACACATATGTTAATGGTCATGAGAGAATCCGTCGTACAAAATTTCAGGCAAATCGGATAATAATTGCGACCTCTGAAGGCTCAAGAAGTCAAGATCCCAGATCGGTTCATATGGCAGCTATATCAGGTTATGGACCGATTTGAACCATACTTGGCACAGTTGTTGGATATAATAACAAAACATGTGGTGCAAAATTTCATTCAAATCGGATAAGAATTGCGCCCTCTAGAGGCTCAACCCAACCGACCTACACTAATAAGAAGTATTTGTGCAAAATTTCAAGCGGCTAGCTTTACTCCTTCGGAAGTTAGCGTGCTTTCGACAGACAGACGGACGGACGGACGGACAGACGGACAGACGGACGGACATGGCTAGATCGACATAAAATTTCACGACGATCAAGAAAATATATACTTTATGGGGTCTAAGACGAATATTTCGAGTAGTTACAATCAGAATGACGAAATTAGTATACCCCCATCTTATGGTGGAGGGTATAAAAATTAATTTGTGTTTGTTTATATGTTTGTTTATTTGTTTGTGGGTTTGTAAATTTGTTTGTTTCGTATAGACTCAAAAACGGCTAAACTGCTTTCTTTGAAATTTTCACAGATTGTGGGGAGTGGTCCGGAAGGAGCAATAGGCTATATAATTTTTTGATATCGCATTGGGGGCGGACCCTCCCCCTTACCCCAAAAGTACCATCCAAAAATAAAAGTGGACCGATTGGGACAATATGGGACTTAAATGAAAGGTATTCAAGAGTAGAGTACAAATTCCATATTAAAATTGAGTCCAAGTAATTGGGGGGCCGCCCCGACCCCAAAAACCCCCCAAAATAGGTTTATTGGACGATAATGACAAAATGGGAATCGAATGAAAGGTATTCGGAAATATATAAGTTTTTGATATCGCAAGGGGGGCGGATCCTCCTACTTACCCTAAAAGTACCACCCAAAACTAAAAGTACCACCCATATTAAAAATTGAGTACAAGTAATTGGGGGCCGCTCCGACCCAAAAAACCCCCAAATTGGTTTATTGGACTACAATATGGGGCTCGAATGAAAGGTATTCGCATGTAGATTACGAATATGATCAGGAAGGAGGTACAGGCTATGTAATTTGTTGGAAGGGGTCGAATCCTCCGCCGTTACCACAAAAACGTCACCCAAAATCAAAAGTTGACCGATAGGGACAAATAGAAATATTGGACATCCTTTGTGTCCAAGAACCTCGGTTGTGTTTTACCTCCTAAAACCGCCTCCAATAGGTTATTTGACTTATCAAAACAATGAGGAATCAAGTGACAGATTTTTTTGAGTTGAGTGCGTCATTCAAATTTGAGCTCAAGTGGCAGTGTGGCGCACAACCCTCATATATACGCCCTCCACCAAACGGCTGAATACACCAATCATGACAATATGAGGTTATATTAAAGGTATAAGGTTGTGTACTGCGAATCTGATCAAAACAGTCGATCAATTATAATGACCTACCGGGACAATGTGTGATTTAATTAATGTGTAGGCCGCCATAGCCCCGAAATTATAACATTCAGCGTGAAAGCAGGAGTTGCAAACCTTAACGATAAGCTTGCAACCATTTTTAGCTCACCGATAGACGAGACCAAAGGACGTGTTGTTGGGCAACACTTTTTTGTTCAAGAGTTTTACACGGTAAGAACTATCGCCACCGCACCAAATATATAGACTGGCAAATTAGGTTTTTACCACAAAAAATCGTTTAATATGGCAATTTAACATGATATAAAAACAAGTGAAAAAGCGTTAAGTTCGGCCGGGCCGAACTTTGGATACTCACCACCTCGGGTATATATGTAAACCACCTTACATCAAAATTCGGTGAAAATTTCATACCTTATGTCCCATAGCAGTTATATGGAAATATGTTCCGATTTGGACCAAATACTAATTTGAAACATATACGACACTGATGTCAAAAAGCCTAACATAAGTCATTGTGTCAATTTCAGTGAAATCGGATTATAAATGCGCCTTTTATGGCCCCAAGAACTTTAAATCGAGATATCGGTCTACATGGCACCTATATCCAAATCTGGACCGATTTGGGCCAAGTTGCAGAAAAATGTCGAAGAGACTAACACAAAGCCCTGTCCCAAATTTCGGCGACATCGGACAATAAATGCGCCGTTTATGGGTCCAAAATCTTAAATCCAGAAATCAATATATATGGCATCTATGGGTTGCCCAAAAACTAATTGCGGATTTTTTAAAAGAAAGTAAATGCATTTTTAATAAAACTTAGAATGAACTTTAATCAAATATACTTTTTTACACTTTTTTTCTAAAGCAAGCTAAAAGTAACAGCTGATAACTCACAGAAGAAAGAATACAATTACAGAGCCACAAGCTGTGAAAAAATTTGTCAACGCCGACTATATGAAAAATCCGCATTTACTTTTTGGGCAACCCAATATATTCAAATCTGGACCGATCTGGGCCAAATTTAAGAAGGACGTCGAAGGGCCCAACACAACTCACTGTCTCAAATTTCAGCGACATCGGACAATAAATGCGCCTTTTATGGACCCAAAACCTAAAACCGAGATACCGGTATATATGGCAGCTTCCAAATCTGGACCGATCTGTGCGATATTGCAGATGTATGTCAAGGGGCTTAACTTAACTCACTGTCCCAAATTTCGGCGACATCGGACAATAAATGCGCCTTTTATGGGCCCAAAACCTTAAATCGAGAAATCGATCTATATGACAGTTATATCCAAATCTGGACCGATCAGGGCTTTGGATTTGGAAGGATTTTGAAGGGCCTAACAAAACTCCCTGCCCCAAATTTTAGCAAAATCGGATAATAAATGTGGCTTTTATGGGCCTAAGACCCCAAAATCGGAGGATCGGTCTATATGGCAGCCATATCCAAATCAGGACCGATCAGAGCCAAATTTCGATATTTCGATATGTTGCAAACGGAATGACAAAATGAATATACCCCCATCCTTCGGTGGTGGGTATAAAAAAAGACTAAATGATGACTATCTAATAGGCAGTCATATGGTACTAGAGTGGACCATACCATATGGTCCACTCTAAGCAAGTATCACTAACATTTAAATTAGCGTCATCTGGCAGTCTTCAACTAAAATTGTTGGATCCAATTGGATTTAGTTGATCCAATTAAAAACATGCCAACATGAACACAGATAGGGCAGAGTGGTAAAAATTAATCATCAGCATGTATCTTTGTTATAACAACCTATCGGTACTTTGAATAAAGAAAAATAAAATATAGGAATATTGGAAGGATCTAAAAGCAAAAGATTTGGTATCAAATTCTGGGGTGGGATGCCTAAGAGAGCCGCCCACTCCCAAAATCCAGCAAACGGATTTATAGACCAACCACTATAATATGGGAATCAAATTAAAGGTTTTTAAGAGTAGAAAACGAATCTGACATCCAATTGCGGAACTAAGTGTTTCGTGGGTCACCCCATCACTATAAAAATCGGACATATTTACCGACCATGGCAATGTGGATCTCAAATGAAAGGTCTTTGGGAATAGAGCACAAATTGACTTTCACTTTTGGGACCAAGTGTCTGGGGGTCCACCACACCCCAAGAAGGACTTTTACTTACCATTGCAATGTGGGGTTTAAATAAGAGGTACTTGAGTGTAGAAAAATCCATAGGAAAATTGGAATACATTTTCAACTACAATTACGCAGAAATGTTGAAATTTAGAGTACTTCTCTCCAAAATAGCATAATCGGGCGCAGCAGAGCTGGTCGGGCTCAGCTAGTCTCATATATAAAATTCAATTTGTGTTTGTTATACCCTCCACCATAAGATGGGGGGTATATTAATTTCGTCATTCTGATTGTAACTACTCGAAATATTCGTCTGAGACCCCATAAAGTATATATATTCTTGATCGTTGTGAAATTTTATGTCGATCTAGCAATGTCCGTCCGTCCGTCCGTCTGTCTGTCGAAAGCACGCTAACTTCCGAAGGAATAACGCTAGCTGCTTGCAATTTTACACAAATACTTTAGTGTAGGTCGGTTGGTATTGTAAATGGGCCATATCGGTCCATGTTTTGATATAGCTGCCATATAAACCGATCTGGGGTCTTGACTTCTTGAGCCTCTAGAGTGCGCAATTCTTATCCGATTGGAATGAAATTTTGCACGACGTGTTTTGTTATGATATCCAACAACTGTGCCAAGTATGGTTCAAATCGGTTCATAACCTGATATAGCTGCCATATAAACCGATCTGGGGTCTTGACTTCTAGAGCTTCTAGAGTGCGCAATTCTTATCCGATTGGAATGAAATTTTGCACCACGTATTTTGTTGTGATATCCAATAACTGTGTCTAGTATGGTTAAAATCGGTTCATAACCTGATATAGCTGCCTTATAAACCGATATTAGGTCTTGACGCCTTGAGCCTCTAGAGTGCGCAATTGTTATCCTATTAGAATGAAATTTTGCACCACGTATTTTGTTGTGATATCCAACAACTGTGCCAAGTAGGGTTCAAATCGGTTCATAACCTGATATAGCTGCCATATAAACCGATCTGGGATTTTGACTTCTTGAGCCTATAAGGTCGCCATTATTATCCGATTTGCCTGAAATTTTGTACGACGGATTCTCTCATGACCATCAACATACGTGTTTATTATGTTCTGAATCGGTGTATAGCCCTATACCGCTCCCATATAAATCTATCTCTCTATTTTACTTCTTGAGCCCCCAAAGGGCGCAATTCTTATTCGAATTGGCTGACATTTTACACAGGTCTCCAACATATAATTTAATTGTGGTCCAAACCGGACCATATCTTGATATCGCTCTAATAGCAGAGCAAATCTTTTCTTATATCCTTTTTTTGCCTAAGAAGAGATGCCGGGAATAGAACTCGACAAATGCGATCCATGGTGGAGGGTATATAAGATTCGGCCCGGCCGAACTTAGCACGCTTTTACTTGTTTTTTTTTACTCTACACCACTAGTGCGGTACAGGGTATTATAACATAGTTACACTCTTAATGATACACCCAAAATGAAGAGAGATAGACCCATTGATAAGTATACCGATCATCTCAGAATCACTTTCTGATTCGATTTAGCTATGTCTGTCTGCCTGTCTGTCTGTCAGTCCGTCTGAATAGAATGGTCATTTGTTAACCGATTCTCTCGAAACTTGGCAGGAAGGATTTTCCTATGACTCTCAGATTTAGATATAGCTCTCGTTTATATATATATTGCCCGATTTTCACTCCTAGAGCCAATGCAAGCGCATTTATTGGCCAATCTTCCCAAAACTGCGTAGAACGCTTTCCTCGACGACTATCACAGAATCTAAGAAGTTTGCTCGAAATCGGTTCAGATTTAAATATACAATAGCTCCCATATATATGTTCGCCCGATTAGCAGTGCAATAAAGTGGTCTTTTGTTAACCGATTCTCTTGAAATTCGCCAGGAAGGATTTTCTTATGACTCTCGGTGAATTTCATGGAAATCGGTCCAAATTTAGATATAGCTCTCATATATGTATATATATAGCCCGATTTTCACTCCTGGAGGCACTGCAAACGCATTTATTGACCAATCTTTCCAATATTTTTTACAACGCTTTTCTCGACGACTTTCACAATATCTATTAAGTTTGGTCGAAATCGGGTCAGATATTGCTATAAAGTGCTCATTTGTTAACTGATTCTCTCGAAATTTGGCAGGAAGGATTTTCTTCTGACTCTTAACATTACAGCTGAATTCCATAGAAATAGGTTCAGATTTAGATATAGCTGCCATATATATAAATCGCCTGATTTTCACTTCTAAAGCAACTGCAAGCGCAATTATTGACCAATCTTGCCAAAATTGTGCACAGCGCTTTCCTCGATGACTACCACAATATCTAAGAAGTTTGGTCAAAATCGATTTAGATGTAGCTCCCATACATAAGTTCGTCAGATTTTGGGTAATTTATTGTCCTTTGCAACCGTAGTTATTACATCTTGTTATATATATAGATAGCTGAACCCTGCCCGCATCGCTGTCTCTTCATTTTCACCACGCGGAAAATATGTTTCCTATTCTTACTCTTAAATTGTGACAGCATTTTAACTAATAAGATTTTTTTGCAAATCTTTTTTTTTCTTTGGAATTTTTTTGTATTAAATCTTTTTTTTTTTTCTATGGCAAAGATTGACAATTAAACTACCTCAAACAACATCTAAGGTGGAAAGTTAAAAAATAATACCGCAAACAACCGCAACGAAATTCCTATATTTAATTTTTCTTTGTTTAAAGGACCGATAGGTTGTCATAACAAAGATATATGCTTGATAATTTTCTTTTACCACTCTGTCCTCTCTAAGTTCATGTTGGTTTCTCAAAATTAGCGCCATCTACTGGCTGTTTTTGATTGGATCAACTAAATCCAATTGGATCAAATAAATTCAATTGAAGACTGCCAGATGGCGATAATTTAAATGTTAGTGCTACTCGCTTAAAGTGGATCATCATGAGGTTGTTATCTATGAATTAGACATTCATAGACACCTCCCATACCATATGAGTACCTATTGAAGAGTCATAATTTAGTCTATGGCGGCCTTCATTATCCCCACACATTAATTAAATCACTATTAGCTCATTATAATTGATCGACTCTTTTGGGGTGAGGTGGTCCGCAAGATATATGAGCAGAATAATGATATCAGATTCGCAGTTCACAACCTTATACCTTTAATTTAACCTCATGTTGTTATGGTTGGTATATACAGCTGTTTGGTGGAGGGCGTCTATATGAGGGTTGTGCGCCACACTGCCACTTTAGCACAAATTTGATTGACGCACTCAACTCAAACAAGTAAAAAGGCGTTAAGTTCGGCCGGGCCGAACTTTGGATACCCACCACCTCGGGTATATATGTAAACCACCTTTCATCAAAATTCGGTGAAAATTTCACTCATATACCTCATACCGATCTGAACTATATACGACACGGATGTCGAAAAGCCGAACATAAGTCGCTGTGTCAAATTTCAGTGAAATCGGATTATAAATGCGCCTTTTATGGGGCCAAGACTTTAAATCGAGATATCGGTCTACATGGCAGCTATATCCAAATCTAAACCGATTTGGGCCAAGTTGCATAAACATGTCGAAAAGCCTAACACAAAGCACTGTCCCAAATTTCGGCGAAATCGGACAATACATGCCGCTTTTATGGGCCCTAAACCTTAAATTGAGAGATCGGTCTATATGGCAGCTATATGCAAATCTGGACTGATCTGGGCAAAATTTAAGAAGGACGTCGAAGAGCCTAACCAATCTCACTGTGTCAAATTTCAGCGACATCGGACAATAAATGCGTCTTTTATGGCCCCAAAACCTAAAACCTAGATATCGGTCTATATGGCAGCTATATCCAAATCTGGACCGATCTGTGTGATATTGCAGAAGTATGTCAAGGGGCTTAACTTAACTCACTGTTCCAAATTTCGGGGACATCGGATAATAAATGAGCATTTTATGGGCCCAAAACCATAAATAAAGAAATCGGTGTATATGGCAGCTATAACTAAATCTGAACCGGTCTGGACCAAATTGAAGAAATATGTTAAAGGGCCTAACACAACTCACTGTCCCGAATTTCATCAAAATCGGATAATAAATGTGGCTTTTGTGGGCCTAAGACCCTTAATCGGAGGATCGGTCTATATGGCAGCTATATCCAAATCTGAACCGATCTGGGCCAATTTAACGAAGGATATCGAAGGGCCTAAGACAACTCACTGTCCAAAATTTCAGCAAAATCGGATAATAAATGTGGCTTTTATGGGCCTTAGACCCTAAATCGGAGGACCGGTCTATATGGCAGCTATATCCAAATCTGGACCGATCTGAGCCAAATTGACGAAGAGTGTCGAAGGGTCTAACACAACTCACTGCCCCAAATTTCAACAAAATCGGATAATAAATGTGGCTTTAATGGGCCTAAGACCTTAAATCGGCGGATCGGTCTATATGGGGGCTGTATCAAGATATAGTGCGATATAGCCCATCTTCGAACTTAACTTATGGTTAATCTTCGAACTATGCTTATAGACAAAAAAACAATCTGTGCAAAATGTCAGCTCAATATCTCTATTTTTAAAGACTGTAGCGTGATTTCAACAGACAGACGGACAGACGGACGGACATGTCTAGATCGTCTTAGATTTTTACGCTGATCAAGAATATATATACTTTATAGGGTCGGAAATGGATATTTCGATGTGTTGCAAACGGAATGACAAAATGAATATACCCCCATCCTTCGGTGGTGGGTATAAAAATCTATCACTTGTTTTAATAGGTCAAATAACCTATTGGAGGCGATTTTTTGATTCTTGGACACAAAGTTTAACGTCATATTCGTAAACTGATCTCAAATACCTTTCATTTGAGTTTCATCAAGCTATGATTGAGTTATATTCCCATTTGGGGATCTTATCGGGGATGGGGCGACCATCAATTACTTGGACCTTATTTTTTATACCATATATAGTCTATTCCCGAACACCTTTCATTTGAGTCCTAAATTGATATATACGTCCAATATGTCTATTTGGAGCAGTTTTTGGGGTTGGGCGACCCCTTGGATACTTGAACCCAAGTTTTTATACCACATTCGTATTCTACTCTCCAATATCTTTTATATGATACCCATATTGTCCCTATCGGTCAACTTTTGATTTTGGGTGGCGTTTTTGTTGTAACAGGTGAGGATCCACACCCTTCCATCATCAACAAATTACATAACTTATACCTCCTTTCTGACCATATTTGTAATCTACTCCCGAATACCTTTCATTCGAGCCCCATATTGTCATTATCGTCGAATAAGCCTATTTCGGGGGTTTTGGGGTCGGTGTGGCCCCTCAATTACTTGGACTCAATTTTTAATATGGAATTCGTACTCTTGAATACCTTTCATTTAAGTCTCATACTGCCTCAACCGGTCTACTTTTATTTTTGGGTGGTACCTTTGGGGTAATGTGGAGGGTCCGCCCCCTTGCGATATCAAATATCGGATGGGATTATTTTTATACAATTTTGCAAAAAATTTTACTTCGCCGATAATGTCGATAAGAAAAATTTCTATCGATATTTAGACAAAAAATACAATATCAATAGTACCTTGGATATTTTGCCATCTCTAACAGAAGGATGGACGGAGGAACATAGCTAGATCGTCTTAGTTTTTTACGAGGACCAAGAATATATATACTTCGGCGGTGGATATAAAAATATGCCAGTGTGAAAGATACCCCTATGTATATATGGTGGAATTTTTTAGCTCCAGTTTTCCATCTTTTACGCCTTGTTTGAAAGCAAATCAGAACTCAATTTAAAATGACATTTTCAATCAAATGATTTCAATCAAAATAGCATGCCTCGAAATTGACATGTACATATGTCAGCAAAATGAAAAAAGTAAAGAAAGTGAATCAAATCGAAACATTAAAAAAAAACGATTTTTTATCTAAGGAATGTTTAAACATCTCCAATTACTTTTGTATGTCATGACAAGTAAAAGCTTGCTAAGTTCGGCCGAGTCGAATCTTATATACCCTCCACCATGGATCGCATTTGTCGAGTTCTGTTCCCGGTATCTCTGTTTAGGCCAACAAAGGATTAAAGAAAATAATTGCTATGATATTGGAGCTATATCAAGTTATGGTCCGATTCGGACCATAACTGAAATTTTGTAATTTGATTTTTTTTTGTTGAAATTTTGTATATATATTTCGGATCGCCTCGACATTCTGAGTGGATCTAGCCGTGTCCTTTCTCGTCCGTTTTCGAAATTACGATAGCGTTCGAACGCGTAACAACAGAACAAAGGCTTGAATTACGACTTCCAATATCCATGCCAAGTATGATCCGAATCGGTCTATAAACAGATATAGCCCCATATAAACCGATCCCCCGATTTGACTTCTTAAGCCTCAATTTTCATCCGATTTGGCTGAAATTTAGAACAATGACTTGAATTATGACTTCCAACATTCATGCCAGGTATAAACAGATATAGCCCCCACATAAATTGATCCCCGGATTTGATTTCTTCAGTCCTAAATTTTCAACTGATTGGCTGAAAGTTGGCCCATAAACCTATCTTGTGACTTACAACATCAGTGCTAAGTTTTATCCGAATCGGTCAATATAGTGATATAGACCCCATTAAATACCTATATCCCGATATGACTATTTGAGACCAAGATAATTCACATAACAAGTAAAAGGGTGCTAAGTTCGGCCGGGCCGAATCTTATATACCCTCCACCATGGATCGCATTTGTCGAGTTCTTTTCCCGGCATCTCTTCTTAGGCAAAAAAAGGATATAAGAAAAGATTTGCTCTGCTATTAGAGCGATATCAAGATATGGTCCGGTTTGGACCACAATTAAATTATATGTTGGAGACCTGTGTAAAATGTCAGCCAATTCGAATAAGAATTGCGCCCTTTTTGGGCTCAATAAGTAAAATAGAGAGATCGATTTGTATGGGAGCTGTATCGGGCTATATACCGATTCAGACCATAATAAACACGTATGTTAATGGTCATGAGAGAATCCGTCGTAGAAAATTTCAGGCAAATCGGATAATAATTGCGACCTCTAGAGGCTCAAGAAGTCAAGACCCCAGATCGGTTTATATGACAGCTATATAAGGTTATGAACCGATTTGAACCAGACTTGGCACAGTTGTTGGATATTATAACGAAACATGTCGTGCAAAATTTCATTCCAATCGGATAAGAATTGCGCACTCTAGAGGCTCAAGAAGTCAAGACCCCAGATCGGTTTATATGGCAGCTATATCAGGTTATGAACCGATTTGAACCATACTTGGCACAGTTGTTGGATGTCATAACAAAACACGTCGTGCAAAATTTCATTCCAATCGGATAATAATTGCGACCTCTAGAGGCTGAAGAAGTCAAGACCCCAGATCGGTTTATATGGCAGCTATATCAGGTTATAGACCGATTTGAACCATACTTGGCACAGTTGTTGGATATCATAACAAAATACGTCGTGCAATCCCAATCCCAATCGGATAAGAATTGCGCACTCTAGAGGCTCAAGAAGTCAAGACCCAAGATCGGTTTATATGAAAGCTATATCAAAACATAGTCCGATATGGCCCATTTACAATACCATCCGACCTACACTAATAAGAAGTATTTGTGCAAAATTTCAAGCGGCTAGCTTTACTCCTTCGGAAGTTAGCGTGCTTTCGACAGACAGACGGACGGACGGACAGACGGACGGACGGACAGACGGACGGACATTGCTAGATCGACATAAAATTTCACGACGATCAAGAATGTATATACTTTATGGGGTCTCCGACGAATATTTCGAGTAGTTACAATCAGAAAGACGAAATTAGTATACCCCCCATCTTATCTTATTTGAAAGGTATTTGCGAGTAGAATACGAATCTAATATGCAAATGTGGGACCACGTTTTCGGGGGTCCACCCCTTCCCCAAAACACCCCCCAAACAGAACTTATTTACTGACCATGGGAATATGGGGCTTAAATAAAAGGTATTGGAGTGTAGAATTCGAATCTAATATCCAAATATGGGTCCAAGTGTTTGGGGGGCCACCTCTCCCCAAAAACATCCCCCAAAAGGGACAAATTTACGACCATAGGAATAGGGGGCTCAAATGATAGGTCTTTGGGAGAAAAGCACCAATCTGATATCAATATTCGGGAAAATACCCAATACCCCAAACCGGAAATATTTGCTAACTTTTGCATGAAGGAGTCTAAATGATATTAGAAAACAAATTTGGGGTTCAATGAGGGTTCAAATAAATGAGGTACAAATAAATGATATAAAATATGTGACAATAGACCACGTTGCTGATATATTTTCCGGGCTTAGTGTTGGGGGGATCAACCCAATCCCCAAAACACCCCTAAATCGGGCATATTTACCAATCATGTCACTGAGGAGGTATTGAGGGGTAGAGCAAGAATTGATACCCACTTTCGGGACCAATTTTCTGGGGATCTATCCCTTTCCCAAAATACCCCACAAACTGCAATTTGTTACTGACCATCGCAATATGGGGCTCAGGTAAAGGTATTTTTGGGAGTAGAAAACGAATTTGATATCAAAATGAAGGACCATGTA